>NW_021637820.1:0-132283 GCF_004799145.2 Neltuma alba | reverse complement strand
AATTTCCTTGATGGTTGAAAGGAAAATCCGGGACACCTGAAGAAATTAAAATGTTAAAAAATATCCAAGATGAGTCACGGTCTAGGAAAAAATATAGACAGATATAATTAATAAAATACAGGTCAATGAAGTGCATTATAAATAGGCAAATCAAATGTATTAAGTAGTTTTTTTAAGGAGGTCGACCTTTCACTGAGTTATGACTTGTATCTTATCATCATCATTTTTGCTTCCTCCATGGAGATTTTTCTCCCTGTCCCTCTCTCTCTCTCTGTGTTCAACCAGAGGCATTGCACGCAACTGCTTTTATTTAACAATCATGTCACCTTTCAACATTCGATCCTAAGACTGCATTTTTATTTTTAATGATGTCCATATAAATGTAATCTTGATATCCTTTAATATTGATTTTTGTTTTTTTGTTTTTTCCTTTTACATGGAGCCAACTTGTATCCATATTGCTAAATAATACTACATCTGGTTATTAATATAATGGCTCCTTAACTAATTTAATTTACATAAATTGAAAAAAGAGACAAATTAGTCATTTATAACTCAACATCATTGAAATATTTATGTACAACATTAGATTTTATATCAATTTACAAGTTACGTAAATTAGTTTCAAAAAACAATAAACATGAACAACAAAATAAATTGATGTATTCTATTTAAAACTAAATATAACTCCATCTAACTCTTATCTCAGAGATCAGACGGAGTTTTTCGGATGATTCTATGAAAAATGGAGGATTTGAATATTACAGGAAATTTAGAAGCCTCAAGAATTCCATGGCATTAGTCAGTCCAAGGGGTAAAAAAAACAAAAGGAAAAGAACGTGCAAAGAGTACCATAATGTGTTTGAAGTGGAAAAGCTAGAGTTGCCATCATTTTTTTCTTTTTTTGCGCTTAATAAAAACCTTGTCAAGTTGAATATCAAACTGATGGATAAGCCGACGGGGTATACCAGAATCCAGAAAATGCCCTGGAATGGAAATTTATTTCTGTGCGCGTCTGACCCGCGTCCAGATCTCTATCGTCTTACTATTTTTCTCAATTTATTCGACCTCTGCTATCCTTTTACATTTTAACCTTCTCTCTATTCCGGGGGTAACATTTTTCAATCATTTAGGAAATTAAGAAATAGGAAAAATATATATACTTTTATACTGCTTCCAGTCTTTAATATAAAATCTTATTTGATTTTTGTTTTGGTCCTAAATATAAGACCCAATCCATTTTTGTCTCTCATATTTATTTATTTTTTCCTAAAATAGTCATTCTAATAATAATATTTCTAACCAACAAACTTGATTAGTAAGGATATTTTATAAAAGACAATACTTATTTATTACAAATAATTAATTTAATTTGTTTTTTTAATCTATTTAAATAAGTCAATTAGTTCTTATATTTAGAAGTGAATGTAGTATATCATTATATATAATTTAACATAAAGTCGGTATGTCTCGGAGCAGGTGATATTTGTATCAAAATGTATAGTGCACAAGACTGGTTAATAAAAGTCTGCTTTCTTGTCAGACTTAGTAACCCCAGAAAAATACATTTTAAAGAAGAATTCAAACAAATCATTTGGTAAGCAACGTAGTTGCATGAAATGTTGGCTTCCCAGAGAGTTGGAATTGTAGGTCGTTGAAAGTTCGATTACTTTGGCGTGACTAGAAAGGCAAAAGACCGAAGCCTAGTTTTGTAGCGAATTTATATACAGGGAATACAGTGAAAGAGCTCAAATACAAAAATCTTGTCATGAACTAAACATTCTTTTTTTTTTTTTTTACCAGAGAACTAAACATTCATTTCATGAGAGTGGTGAGCTAAAAATCATTCAGTGTAAAAAGTAACAGAGAAATTATCACCTGATCGTGCCTATTAAAACTAGACGTCTGATCCTAATTATAAGAGCTAGCTGACTAATGTGAAAAGATTAAGAAAAGAAGTTAAGTTAAATATTTATTTAAATATTTGTTGTCTTTCCTAAAATATTCTTGATAATCAAGTGTATTGATTAGAACTACTATTATTAGAAGGACTACTTTGAAAAAAAATACATAAATATGAAAGACAAAGTGGATTAGGATTTTATATTTAGGACCAAAATAAAAGTCAAACAAGATTTTATATTAAAAACCGGAGGTAGTATATATTAACAAATTTAGACAACACTTGACTTGCAATAATAATACATTTTTTTAAGGAATTTTTGATTTGGGGTTATGCAATATCTAGGTTTTTATACAATACTTATATCTAAGTTTTTATATTTATTACAACAAATTTTCCAATCACATATGGTAAGTGTACTATTTTTTATTTATTATTATTTAATTATAAATTCACATAAAATAAAATAAAATACATAGTCATATGTGATTAGAGAATTTGACATTATGAATGTAAAAAACTTGATCTAAATATTTTCTTATGATTACTACTTTTTTTTATCATAAATGTTAAAGTTAGCTAGGGAGTTAAGTGGAAAAAAAAGTTAGGGAGTTGTGTTTGATAATAAATATAGAATCTTAATTCATGTTATCTCTCATATTTATTATTTTTTCTGACTTTGCATAGAGACATTTTAAGGAGCTTGTCATATTTTAGGGTAGAGCGGTGCTCAATACCAAATCTTTCCAGTGCCTTAAAAAAAAAAATTCAGTATCATAATATTATTTTTCAGATATATCTATTATCCTGATATTATTTTTTTGATTTTTTTTATTATGCATTGAACACCATAAATCATCATAATAAATAAAATTAAGAAAAAACCAGGTTCATAAAAAAAATAATATAAAAGTATCAGATGCATCACAAATAAAATTGAGATATTGGATGCACAAATGACATAGTACTACTATATTCTACGTACTTCACCCTTAAAAATAAGAAATAATTCATTAACATGCAGGGTTCAATGACTATCTAATTTTTTTAAGGCTTCTAAATACTTTTGATTTTTTCAGGTAAAAGTAAAAACGATAAATGTCATTAAAAAAAACGATAAACAATGGTAAATTATAAGTCAATTGTTGTAATAATGTACAAAATATTAAAAAAAATCGTTGGAAAAAGGAAGGAAAAAAATTCAGACAGCCATCCATTTGTAATCATATGTATTAATTTATTAATTATGAATACATGTATATCAAATATCAATATAATTATTCCTTGCACTATTATTTGACAGTGGAAAGAGTATGATTTTAAAATTAGCGATATTTCTCCCTCCAAATGCCATAGGGACACTTTCCGGGAGGGCTTGTATGCATGCCCTTCTTTCATTGATTCTTCCATTCCGTCCACTTCAGAGGCAACTAGCTTCTGCAGGAAGGCTTCTATTGATTCTTCTCAACATTTTATTTTCAAATATATTCCTAAAGAATAACCAGAAGAATTACAATAAGGAGCTTGAAAGAATGTTGGGCCTAATGGAATCGCAGTCTGTGCTTCTCTGGAACAGTTTGCCGATTCCCCTGAAACCGGCGACGACGATCTCCACTTCCTTTGCTCCAGCCCTAACTCCTCGAAGACGTCTAACGACTTCGGCATCAGCCATCTCATCGGAGTTAACTTCGAAACCAGAGACATCCAAGTCGATCCCAGCCACATCATCTGCAAAGTCATTTGTCTCGACTACTCCGCTCATTCATGCGGTGAAAAATCTAGGGTTTCGACCCACTCCAAAACTGGGGCTTCTGTCTCTCTTGTTTTCACTCTCCATGGTACTGTTATTTTAACCCTCTCTGTTTATTTGTTACTGACTTTGGTATTCAAAACAGAGTTTGGAAGCATATTTTTGCATATGAAACTTGAATTAGTTTCTCATGGTCATTTCTTCTCATTATCAGTTTGTCTTTTTGGTGTTTTGGTGGTAGGCTTTTGGTGCATTCTTTTCAGTGGCTTTGGTATCTGTTCCAACTGTAATTGTAAGTTCAAAAGGATTTCTATTCAGTGTTGTGAGCAAAGAATTAAGTTTTCATCTGTTTTAGCACATCTATAGCACATGTTTAGAATGGCTGGCATTTATTGGTGAGTTTTCATGCCATGCGCAGGCTTTTGGAAGATTAGGAGCTTCAATGAAAAAATTGTCTAAAGTTGCCTCAGAAGAGGTACCGGGAACTTTATCTTCTCTCAAACTTTCTAGTATGGAGGTGAACGACTTAGCTCAAGAACTTAGAAATCTCAGGTGATACTTCTCGAGTTCCTTTGTTCGTTATAAGTTGGTATAGATGTACAGTTTAAGCCTTTTCTGTCAGTCTATCTCTGATGGTGCGATGTCTTCCCTTCGTTTCAAGGCATGAAATTTCTGGAATTCGCACGGTAGAGAATGACAGAGACACTAGAGATGCAAGATCCTTCCGGAACAAGGACTCAATATCCTAATTCTGAATATCCCCAATTGCCTAGATAACCACTACGTTCTCCTGCACACCCCAACCAAAAAAAAAAAAAACTATATCTCTGAACTTACCGCCATGTGGGAATTGCTGAATGCTTGTCAGGCCTGTTCGTTCATCTGGTTCAGTTGAAAATGAAGCAGCTAGTGAACTCAAATTAAAGGAAACCATTGGTTCTTTTGAGTTTGGTGCTGTAATTGCAAAATGCTGAGAAAAGCTGATCGTGTATAGTGTTTCTTTTCGTAGTGGGATTAGTTTCCACGCTTCTCCTGAACCTTTAATTGCAAGATGTTTCATTATCCATATACATAAATACACGAAAAAAGATATGATCATGTTGTGCATCTCAGGAATTCTTTGTTTTTTTTTTGACTTGATGCAATTCTGGTTACAGAAGACTTGTACTTATTACTCAACAAATCAAACCATATGAATATTCACAGTTTTGCATACTTCTTGAGAGCTTTGTCAGCATCTTTTGCATGATCTGGGACTGGCATGTTGCTTAGAAGAGTAACCCTAGACGATGATACCAAGGATCTATTTTGAGAGTTTGAAGGATCTATCTTCCAAATTCTCACTTCCCATACCTGCTTCAAAATAGAGTAAAATTTGATGAGCAGGGTCTGTTTATGACGTTTGAATAGAGCAACATATGACTTCTATGTTGTAGAATTTAACCAACATGTAATTGCTCGTTATGGGGCATGTAGTTCCTAATCCAGTGAACATTTTCTCCTAAGAGTAAGAAGGTATGGTGTGATGCCCAGTGCCACATCGAGGGAAAATGAAACGGATAGTGTTTTCAATCCTTCTTAAGCTAACGATACTAAGCTGCCAAATAGCTGCAGATTAAAACTGAAACAGCCAATTAATTGATTGTTCACTTGAAACCAAACTCAAACTTTAACATTGGGGTGAGCTTGATTACTGTATTGGTTCAATTCTCTATCTGCTGGTTTATGTGTAGTAAAGTAGAAAACATTCTATGCTAATTTAAATATATGATGACCAGAGCACTTCCAACTTCACCGAATAGGAAAACTCAAGCACAAAAAAAGAAATGCTGAGGCGATATCAATCATGTTTAGCCGGAAAAATGTTCATATACTGACGAAAGAGGTTGGAATTTTCAATTTTTTAGTAATAGTTTTTCTTCTCAACTCTCAAGTTATTCGGCAGATCTCCAAGCAGTTTCTTTCAACAACTGGTCAAATGAACAGATTAATAACGATTTGGTCACGAGGCAGAGACGGAAACCAGAATGTGGCTATGTCGATTGTTGAGATGATAACAGTTTAGGGACAGAGGTTCTATGAGTAAAGAATGGAAACACTTGCATCCATTTATCTCTCTCTTCTTTTTTGGGGCCGGGGGGGGTGGGGTGGGGTTGCTATTTATAATTCTACGGTTTTCTTAAGTCGATCCATTTCATTAGCAGTGGCGGACTAAGCCAGATTAATGGCCTTGGCTCTGTGTGAAATCAGGCTTTACAGGAATAAGGTGATGTTCAACAGCTAAGTGCTGACAACATATGAGCCTGCTATGAATTTCACTACATCAGAATCAAGTTGCTTGGATGCAGGATAAGGAAGTTGTGGCAACAGGTACAGCAGATGGAATTCGGAGTAATGATTAAAGGGAGGGAGGATGTTGGAGGATAAATGATCGACTGTTCTTAATGGAAGAGGAGGCCAAAAAAACCAGAATTGTGCAAGGTCATTATTGGTCTATATGGTTCCAAGGTGATTTGGTCACGAAATGGGAATGAGAGGATATAAAATGGTAGGACTAAATCGCGTTTAATTCTTGATGGCTAACAGCAGAGCATCAGCTTATGGCGTGGGTAATGTATGAAGGAATTAAAGGTTTATTAGTTTATACCCATAATGTTGTGATTCTGTGATGTTTTTATTGATACCAGAAAGCTCATAAACTGAACCTTTGTGCATGGAAGGAACTAAGAGAGACAAAGATGCAATGTGAAAGAGGAAGGAAGACCTGGATGCTCTTGCCAACATGAAGAGGGGTGGCTTCAGCATGGACCAAGTCACCCAGCTCGGCGCGTCTGAGATGGTTGATGCTGAGCTGAACTCCGGCCACTCTTTTGAAACCAGAAGCCATGTGAGCTCCCATGCTTGCCAGGCCCTCTGCGATCATGGCCGACACCCCTCCATGTAAAACCTTGAACGGCTAAATTCGGTAACCACAAACATTGAGATTTCAGTAAATCAAGCGCAGAAGAAAGAAGGGGAAATTGGGAAAGAAGAAAAGTTGGGGGTTGACCTGGCAGCACTTATGAGTCACAGGGAGGCTGCCGGCCACCCTGTGGGGCGAGACGTCTTCAATCTCGAAGCCAATTGCGTGAAGAGGAGCATCCAAATCTGCGGTCTTTGATGATGAAGAGGCTTCGTCCTCCATTGAAAGAGCTGGGGCCTTGGAAGATGGAAAATGTTTGGTGAAGTCTAAGTGTTGAAGCGTTATAGGAAGTCGTTGATGGAGAGGGTATTTCGGACCATTCGTGAGAAGGAATGGTGGGTGGGTGCCACTGGTTGGGTAGGTGGCTGAAGGAAGATGAGGTGGTGATGGTCGATTCTCAATTCAATTCCACCTCCAAGCAAATTCCCTTTAAGCACTGTTTCTGCTTTCTATTGTAAAGAACAGACACGTGCCTTTTTGTCTTCATTCATATTGATGCTAAATTTTACTTGCTGCCTCTCTGTCTTTGCTCATATCCAGATATTCTACTTTAACCTTCTTTTTTTTTTTTTTTTTTCCTTTCACGTGTTGAATCAATTTCGTTCCCCTCCTACTTATGATGCCAAAATCCTGTTAAATGGCTCGTCAAAAAAAAAAAATCCTGTTAAATGGTCATCCTTGTGATCTTTTTCTCGATTCAAAATTAACTTTGCTAACATCTTAAAACATAAAAATTTATCAGGAAATCCTTCAAATTTTATATTATTTATCACATGAAATTTTAAAATACATATATAATTCAAAATATTTTTTATTAAACAATTTTTGAAGATATCAATTTTATCCTTGAAATGGGGAGCATGTGAACTGAGTTTGACCGGGTCGAATATCAACCTGGGGCCCGGTCCAGTGTTTTTAGTCTTGTACTCCTCATCTGGTGGGGGCTGGACTAACTTGGGCTAAAATCGAGCAAGTCGAGTCCAGTCCTTGATGGGCTGGGTCATGGGGTCCGCTGAAGTTCTCTCTCACTCCTTTATGCTCGGATGGCCCAATACAAACGTACTCCTTTTGTTGTTCTGTTCTCTGGCCCAGCCCACGGCCCATCAAAGGAAAGCAAGCAGGCTCATCATCTATCAAACTGCCTTTGGAACAATGCACACCCCACAATCCTTCATCTCTAATTATTATTCCCCTTTTTGCTAACCCCACAGTCCCTAATTACCCAGCAGGGTTTTAAAATCCTAGTTGGTCCTAAATACAGAGCAAAGATATGGTAATTGATTTTTCGGAGAAAAAAAAAATATTGCTCATCCTTAATAGCATCAAGTTGTTGGCATGATTTTAATTTCTCAACACATTTTATTGTGATAATAATTTTAGTGAATTTGTTTTTGTAAGTTTAGGAATATTGATGACCACCCCCCCCCCCCAAATCATGAAGCCAGTTAATAATGGGATAAAGTACATTTCTACGTAACAGGGAAAAAATCTTAGACCGACCGACCGGGGGGAATTATATACGTTACGTAGGGAAGTCAGATTCAATATAGTAGTATATCCATCCAAACAGTGAATAATGTTTCATCTTGTTGACTACAACTGACAGCATATTAGTGGTGAAAAAAATAGATAATATATTGAAAGATGGAGAAGGAAGCACAAATTGAACCCTAAGATATGCTTCCATGAAGCTCAGTAGTAAATAAAACTGAATAAATTAAAATAAATAAGGAATTATGTTGTCAAGTAATTGTTATTGGAATTATTAGCCAAATGAATTTTCATTATCACTCACCACATAAACTCGATGAAGCAGACATTCACATTCACGCAAGCAAGGATCCGTATCGAGTTTGAATTCACTTGTAAATCTTCAACGGTATATAAATTAAAAAAGTTACTTTCCACATTACAAAAAGGGCTATTCAAAAATATATCTCGGAAAGTCTCTCAGATTCTGAAAAATTAGAAATGAAGTCCAGAAATATCTAAAGCACTTCTCAGTACACTAATTAAAAATGAATTCCAAAAATTGACATAGCTATCCTTAATATAGCGTCTACTTAACTAATTTGTTAAATTAAAAAATTAGTTAAATTAATTATTTGTTAAATATATGTATCAATTTTTTTAAAATACTCTCTTAAATCATTTGTATTCTTATATTTAGAACTAAATTCAACTCTTCTAGTATCTTTTATATTAGAGATCGCATATGTATTTTAAATGGAGAGAAACCCATAAAAGATCAGGAAATTTGTAGAGAGAAACACATGATATGTGACATCTGAATATTAAATAATTTTGTGTAATAAATCATAAAAGTGTGTTCATAATCATCTAAGGAAGATTACGAAATCCCAAGTGGCTTTAATTAAATATATAGTTACATGGTGGGAAAAAGGAAGATAATCATCATCGCCACCTTTTTTGAATTATGATTAAAACCCACAAATACAAATACATGTATGAACCTAACTTTTATAGATATACGCCTAACAGTATCTTAACTTTTCTTTTGTTTTTTTTTTAAATTAAGATCGTCCCTAAATAAAGGGCTTTTATGAAGTGCATAAAGAACAGCAACACGATTCCCCAATCTCACAACCAACAAAGGCACACATTTGTTTAGGCCAACATATTGACATATAAAATTGAAAATGAAAAAAGTGAGGAGAAGGAATTGTTAAATACATACCCCTCTAATCCTAATTTATAAGGTAAAGATAAAATTTTTCTTATTTTTATTTATAAATCAACCCATTAAATTTTTCTAACATAAATATATTATTATATCTTTTATTTATTATAGTATGGGTGGTTTTTTTTTTAAAAAAAATGTATATATTAAATCAGAGTAAAATTAAAAAGTTGTTAAAAATTTTAAGACAGAGTTAATGAGCAGTTTAAGATTTTTTTTTTTAATCTATAAACAAAATTAAAGGAGTACATATATAGACATAAGATAATGCGATAAAATGAAACGTACATGAGGTACATAATAAAGGAAGACAGCTTGAAGGCACTGTGTGTTGGAATAGGAATTTCTGGGAAGATCACAGTCTCTCACCACCTTCACCACAAACTGACACTTCTCTATGTGTATATCTAGAAACCTAGCTTCCTTCTTTGCAAAGATCACCCAAAAAAACCAATATACTAACAATGTAGAGCTGGAAAAGTGGTTCATTTCTATATATACAAGAGGGGGAAAGCAAAACCACAAAAGCTTTGCTTTGCATTTTGTTCTTGTTATTTTTTTCTGTTTGCAGATAAAGATGGTACAGGACCTGGTATTATTATATGTAAGCAAATATATATAAACATATATTTTGTGGCTCTTAGGCATAGTTGTTGCATTCGTAGCTAAGTATATATAAAGACAGCTTAGAGATATTTTTTTTCCTTCACTTTTTAAAGTACTTGTTCTTCTTCTTGCTGCTTTCTGCATCTTTTCTGAATTATTATATAAGATCACTGTGTGAAGTGTGAACGCAAATCGTATTTCATTGGTGAGAAAGGAGGCTTCCGGCTTTTAGGAGCAGTACTTTTAATGTACGCTTACTTATTCAGTAATTTATTATACGATCTGTAGTATATAATCAGGACTGATTGCTCCATTGAAGGATGTGCTATTTTTATAAAAAAAAAAATTATAGTAAGTTCTTGCTAGGAAGTTTCTCTCTGCATGTGCTAAATGCTTAACAGGTCGGTACTTTGAATCCTATGATTTCAGTGACTTCTAGGATTAGCTTAATGATGAGTTACTTTGCTTTTATATTTGTATATGTGCTGGAAGCTGGTCTGTAATTTTTTTTTTATAATGATAACTGAAATTCATTAATCAAAACAGAGAATACACATAATAGAAAACAATAACACTCTTTTATCACCATCTGCCTTTGGTTTAGGAGATGAAAGTAGATCAAGCCGATGAGAGAGTCTAGTTAAGGATTTGTTTGAATTAGCGATTGGAAAAACAGTTTATTATCAATTTGACTTTTGAAAAAGTTAGATTGAGTAAAAGTTAAATTGGTAATTTGAATTGTATTTTATAAAAGTTAGTTTGTAAAAATTAAATTGGGTAAACAAATTGTTTGGATTATACTTGAATAAAAATAAATTTAGTTTGTATGATTACCAAAATGGGTATGAATTTTATTAGATAACAAAAAATGATTAAAAATATAAATTTACAAAATATAACAATTTTATATTATTATAACAGGAAAAAGTTATATTTAATGAATAAAATATATTTAAATTAGAAATCATATTAATGTAAAAAAAATTTACACCAAATAATATTACATAATTAATTAGATGATATACTCTGTATAATTTATGTAAATATAAAATAAAAATAATATTAAAAATTAAAAATATTATAAAAACTGTTGAAAATGATTTTAACTTAAGAGAATATTAAAAATAAATAACTAAAAATTAATTTGGAAGCATGAGAAATATATAGAGAAAAGCATAAAAATAACATAGACATAAGGGCAAAAATATCTTTTAATTTCAAAAAGCTATTTTTTCATAAATCATAAGTAAGTTTTAAGTGCTTTTACAATCATGCTTAAAAAAGTAGTTTTTGACTTATAAATCAGATTGGACAAAAACTGTGAAAAGAAACTCCTAGTTTTGCAAACTAACTTATTACATCTATAAGTTATTTTTTCCTCCCAAAACACCACCCCAAACAGGCTATAAGTAATCACACTCCTAGTCACTACTTGTACATGCATAATTTTTACATCTACATACATAGTTATTGATTAAAATTTTTACCTTTACTTTTGGGTGGATAGAAGACAAATATAAACTACTCTTCCGGTCCTAAATATAAGACTCTTATACTAGTATGTATAAGGGTCTTATATTTAGAACTGAAGGAATATCGCCTTATAAACACCAATCGTTATTTGAATTTTGGAAGTACAAATATCAAACTTAAAGATCTTCTTCATATCTTAAGAAAATCACACTAACCCAACTCACATCTAAGATTTAAAATAAGTGGGTATGAATTAAGCAATCCAGCCGCCTCCTC
Organism: Neltuma alba; assembly: GCF_004799145.2. Taxonomy (NCBI): domain Eukaryota; kingdom Viridiplantae; phylum Streptophyta; class Magnoliopsida; order Fabales; family Fabaceae; genus Neltuma; species Neltuma alba. Next base: position 120,612 of record NW_021637820.1, on the reverse strand, counting down.
TCCTCTTTTTTTCTTTCTTCTTTTTTCCTTTCTCTTTTTATTTTAACCCTCTCATTCCAAAAGCTTCTTCCAGATGTGTAATTTATGAACCTTTATACCAAAGACTTGAACTTTCCAGTCCAAGTAGTTGTTATTCCTGCCATCTGGATTCCAAGAAAGAGTTTAAAAATGAGAAAAAGAAGAACCGAGTGTAATCCAGGGAGACTCTATACGTAGAGAGATGACATAGTTATATACGCGTAGATTCAACAAAGGCATCAAGCTAGCTAATTCTGTAGGCATTATTTAAAAACACCAAATATCTAAAACAAAGAATGAAGCATCTCTTTTTTTGACGCAGGAAACTAAATCACACTGACCTGCCTAACTAGACACAGTTTTCTACCATTTAGCTATTAAAAACCATTTGTCTGCTATATCTTCATCACTTATTTCGCCAAATCTGAGTTCTTTATCAGATAAAAAATTGCTTTTTTTTTTTTAACTGGAAGGAATAAGACTGGACTAATTAATACTATTACTCTGAATAAAGTTAAGTAGTTACATGTAATATAAACATGTGTTACTGTTCGTTAGGGAAAGCAAAGTTGGGCAGCGTATGACCAAATCACCAGAGAAAGTCAAAAGCAGGGGACAGGAGTGGTTTTGCTTCTCCACCCGGGGGGGGGGGGGGATTTTTACAGCCATGCCTCTCTTGTGAGTCTTATCAGAGAATCCTCACCGTCCATTTCCTTCCTCATAAAAAAAAAATAGCCTCTCACAAAGCTTGCTCTATAAATACAACCTTCGTATCCATGCGGCTTCAGACTACAAGTTGCTTGGTTCTCAAGAACCCCCTTGAGATAATATCAAACAGCGAGTCTCACAGAATCACCACTACCACATCATCATCATCAAACCCCGCCAAGAAGAGAAGAAGAAGACGATCAATTATCAGCATCAGGAAAGTGAGAATGGGAGCAAAGAAGTCATCATTCTCATCATTCTGTGGCATATTCAAGTCGTGCTTTTCAAGTGGAAGCAGAGATGATTACTACTGGGAAGATGGTCCCGGTGGAGAAAGGATATTTGCAAGTGATGAAGACAGAGGCCGTTGGGTCGCAGAGCCTGGTATTGACAGGAAAGCTTCTGCTTTCATTGCTCGTTTCTATGCCTCCCGTGTCTCAGACTCTGAGCATCAGTTCGCTTCTTAAGCGCAAAAACAAGACAAGAACAAGAACCTTCCTTCTCCTCTTCTTTGATTTTCCATTCTTGCAAACTAGTTTTAGCTTTCTTCTCGAAATTCTGACCAATCTTGTTAGCTGGAATAATGTGGTCCTCAATAATGTAAAAACATTTATTCATTTATGTTATTACGTGTGATTTCATTTACATCCATTCTGGCTATTATTCCTCTTCTTCCTCTCTATTTTCTTTTACTTTACTGCTGATTATAATGCATGGGGGTGTCAAGCATTTTGTTCATGACATAAAGCTTGAATATGTTTAACGGGAAAGATCTTGGGATTTGGAGATGAATAATGTGGTGTTGGCATAAGAACTTCACAAAAGGATTGGTTAATATTCCAGAGAAGTTTATTAAAAAAGAAATAATTGGATGCTGAACAGTCTAGTTCGTGATGTTTAAGTTTTCCAAGTGATTGCTGAATGATACTGTTTTAAGTAGTGACACAAGTATTTATTCTAGTTTTTGGACGAGAACTTGCAGTAGTTGCTTCTTCAAGTAACTAAATGACGACATATGACAGGAGGCCATAATTTGATAGTACTAATTCTCTCTTTCTGCGAATCTTCAACTTTGTAAAGCCATGTTGAAATGATGCATTTTGCTGTCAAGAAAAGAAATCATGGGAGTACAAGATGTACAATATCAAGTGTTATCTTTCTTTCTTTTCTTTTTTTGATTTGATAGCAGCTCTTGGCTATATTTCTCTTCACCTATATTTTATCCCTTCATATATTCCCTGGTTCTTTTCTCCAAGAGACAAGAAGATATTGGATTTTTCTTTTCCAAAAAACAAAAAAGAAAAATTAAAAAAGTTGCGACCAGGTGCAGATTGAACATAACTCGCTGAAAGAATCACATGCACGGAGAACATTGGTTTCGCGATTTTGTCAAAAGATGGTACTGTCATTGAGAGAAAATAATTCAGCTTTGTCTGCTGCATAAATTTGGAAGCACAATATCTCATACCAAACTTCTCTTTCAACCAAGTAATTAGTGCCATGGGAAAAAAAAATGAAGTATTCAATGTGTTCAACACATCAGAAGTATAAGGTACTACCTCTAGTCCTTAATATAAGATCTTATTTGATTTTTATTTTGATTCTCAATATAATACCTCAATCCATTTTGTTTCTTATATTTATGTATTTTTTCCAAAATAGTCCTTCTAATAATGATAATTTTAGCCAATATATACTTGATCAGCAAAAATATTTTAGGAAAGATAACACCTATTTATCCTATTTTCGTAATTTACTCAAATTAGTTAGTTAGCTCTGATATTTAAAACCAGAGGTAATTTATACGTTGATTGAAGTCTATATGCATCAACTTGATAAGAACATGAGTTCTTACCGTAAATTTAGGTAGCATACTTTTTTTCTTTAATTCTATGTTTCTTTAGGCATGGGTTTTTCCCAAGCAGTTTTGTCTTGGCCTCTCTCAATAAACATAAGGTTTTTGACCTACCTTGTGTTCCCCCAGAGAAGTCAGAAACTTCAAACTTGAAGATAACGCTGTTTCTTCTTGTTTTATTGGTGACCATGTTTATTTAATTCTTCTGGGCATTTACTTTTCCATGATCCGGTAATGCATGCAGATAATCCAACATTTGCTGCAACTATATTGTTTCTAAAATTGAAAGTACGGAGATTGGTTCTCAACTTAAAATCAAAAAGTCTAGTCTAAAGCAGGAGCTTGTATTGCCAATGTAGTAGAGGGGGAAAATATGGAAACTGAGGACAGCATATAATTAAAGCTTTTTTTTTTTTTTTGGGTACTGTCTTCAGCTTCTTTTTAGTTTTTATCGGATAAACTTGCATAGGTTCCATTTCGTTTTTTTAAGGATTATGTCAGAATTAAAAGACATGACAGCATCCAAAAACTTGATATGCACAATAGTGACAGCATACTGTTAGATATATTGATAATGGAAGAACTAGAGAGGTGCAATAATGCCAGTGGCATAGGCTATAGTTTTATATATATATATAGAGAGAGAGAGAGAGAAAGAGAAGTTTGTGCTCTTATGCTTTTCTGGGGTTCACTTTAAAACCATTGGCAAAGGTTGATTGGAATCTTCAATAAATGTACACTATCAGAATGACAGGATACCACATAACAGTATGGCACGTTGGAACAGTATTCCAGCATCTTTTTCGTAAACCAGTGTCTATATCCGTGGAATTTTATTGTTCTCAGTTCTGCCTGGTTTAAGTGGAAAAAAGCTCTTTTCACTGCACGAACTAGTGCTCAATTATCATGAACAATATATTGAACTCCTCTCCTTTCAGCCAAAAATATAAGGAATTTTGAGCTGAACTCTATTAGTAGAAGATAAGTAGAGCAACTCAATGATCATGTGCTGAACTTGTAACCTTTTGGTAGTTAGCTTGTTCCCTATTACAATGTTGAAGAGTTTATGACAGATTAAATTATGAATTATTAAATTTATGTTTTTTATTACAATGTGTATTTGACGAGGTTATTGACCAAGTCAATTAGCATGTTATACGTCATATGTTATAAGTAGATACCCAACAGATAAATCAGTCTTCTTTTTGTTTGTACTCTCTGCTCAGGTTAAGAGGATTGTGGATTGTAATTCTTTTTTTCTAGTCCTTGATTTAAGAACTATTTGCTTTCACACAATTTGTGATTACTACGATATTACTCTATCATTTTTACGGCTATGGATTATATATGTACGCAATTGGTTGATTGATTCGCTTCACAATTTGGGATACTTTCAACATGTTATACACACTTACTAGCGTCTAGTAAAATCCACCTTCAACATAATATACATAAATAGCTTTAAGAATAACTAGATTTATTGAACTTTGGAAAACGGGATCTATCTGAAAATACATGTAGCATAGCAAGGTAGAGTACAGATAAGAGATAACTATCACTCGCCAAAGTTTCTCCTTTTCCCTATAAGGGAAGCATTTTGTACAAACACTTGGCGGGCACGTGTACTCTTTCGGGGAAGCCAGTGAGCTGGTGTGAAACCAGAAAAGGCTTATCCTTCTGTAGACTAGAGGAATCTGATTTGGGGTTATCAGCTTCAGCCTTCAGGAGACAGATTGACAAGGACTAGTACTATACACAGATATATATATATATATATATATATATATATGTGTGTGTGTGAAGTGATGCAAAGACCTCTATATATATGCTGTCTGAATTTTAAAGTACAGTATATAGAAGGCTAACAGCATCTTCTCAATCAACTAGGGGAGTGGCTTTTTCTGGTTTTTGGAATTGTTGCAGCTAAGAGTTAAATCTCATGGGATATGATGGAACAAGTGAAGAAGAAGCTGGTGAATTGAATGCTTGTAAATAGCTAGTGTACTGCAAGTAGACAAGGTTTAATGGCTCCAAGCTGTAAAATGTTTGCCAAATTTGGAAGAAGGAAAAAGAAGATATGTCATCAAGTGCTTAAAAGAAAGCAGGTTTTTATTGGATTCTTTGGATAAGAAAGTTTTTTTCTTCTCTTGTACTCCAATTTAAGCAGTGTAGTTCTGAGAAATCTATGCATTATGATGAACTGCATTTTGAATGGCACAGGAAGAAAATGCTTATTACTGAGTCAAACTCATGTCTGCTCTAAATAATGCAATCACCAGATTTTTTTTTTTTAAATACTCGAATTCCACATCCTCAGTTAATTTATACTCTCAAAAATCATTTTGAAGATACATGCACTTTCCTTCGATTTTTAATTTGATATCTATTTTTTTCTCTCTTTATTAAATTTTTTTAATTTTGCTCTATCAATATTATTAGCACCGTAAGTCCTTGTAAATGGATTAGCGGTGCTAACAAAACAAAATTACAAAACTAACAGCACTAATAGAACAAAGTTACAAGGTTAACAGAGTAAAATCAAAGGATTTAATAAAGATAAAAAAATATAGGTATCAAATTAAAAGTTGAGAAAAAATATGAGTATTTACAAAATGGTTTTCATTGTTTTAAATGAAAAATATAAACAATTAATGGGTGAATATGTGACTGGGTTGTGTGTGAATGGATGTGTTTTGTGAAGCAAGGTGATGGTGTTCGGTATTCCTCTTATTTGGACCTTTCATTTATCTACTTTGAATTTGGATTTTCGTTGCCAGTTTCTAAGGTTTCATTGTTTCAATAGAGTGAATGAATTAAATTAATTATTTTATTTTATTTTTACCATGGAATTAAATTAGTTCGGTAGTGCGAATATTAATTTTTTATTATTATCATAAATAAACCTCTCTTAATTGTTTATTTATATTCGAGGTCCTTATTCTAAATATTCTGTGCGTGCACTGGAAGACATTAACGACCACGTGATTTCCCTCAACCAAAGGCATAGACCCGTGAATGATCGAGCAAATTATATTATAAATTTAGTTAAAATAATAGAAAAATTTTATTTCATTTTTCAGAATAAAAAATCACTTCAATTTGAATCTAGTCAGTTCATAAATTATAAAAATGTCGAATTCTGCCATGCATATCAAAGTTTTACTGATCATCGTGATTGATATGGTAGGGTTCCTTTCATAGTCATAATTTTCAAATTTAATGGAACTACTTAATACCTTTCTAAATAACAGTATTATTTTATAGAACCATTAATATTATATACTCCTTTTTTTTTGTGAAGTAATATTATATACTCCTCTTATCACATTAATAAGACATAGAAAGATATCTTTGCTTTAAGTTGCTTCATTAAATCTACATAAATGTACAATTTTGAAAATTATATAAGAATAAAATTAAAAAATTATTAAAATTTTAAACAAGGTTGATAAGATTTAGGTTTTTCTTAATTTTAGTAAAAACATGTTGAAAGTATCTTATAATTAGGATTAAAGAAGTCTATATTATAATGGAGAAAATGAATGGTGGATTTGACCAAGCCACCATGAATTAGAAGAGAAGTTGGAGTCCATTAATTCCAACGTACAAAGAAAATCAAGTTTGAATGGAATAATAATCAGTCAATGGGTTCTATCTTTATTCACCTAATTCAATTTTAATTAACAATTAATAATCTGTTTAGCACTATCAATTGTTGGGTTACTTCGACCGGTCTTCTTCTGTCTCTTTGACCCTATTTTATGCAACAATTCTGATCCCCCAAAATTATCTTTTTTATTTAATTTTTTATTCCATACTATTATTAAAAGATAATTAAAAAGAATAAAAGACACGCCTGCGCCTAATAAAGCGTGCTAAAAGGTATTGGGCTTGCTCTTGCTTTATCAAACAAACCTTATTGGGCTTGGCCCACTGGCACATAATGTGCTTAATTGGGCTAAGCTATAAACTAGGCTATTTTTTAACCAATGCCACACAAAGGCCCAAGAAAATCATCCAAAATATTTCATCAAAAATTAAGTGTGTCTTTTTCTGACATGAACTTAAATGTGTGTTTGGTATAAAAGCAAGCGAATAATTAATACCAAGATACCAAGTAGCCTATAAAAAAAACCTTAATTAAAGTTGGGGTTCTCAGCATTGAGCGAGGAATGAGAATTTTCCAAATCCATCAGTTGATATAAAATTAAATAATTAATTGATTCATGTTGCTTTATTTGGTGAGTCTATATTTTTTACTCCACTCTTCAGAAATACCATCCAAAATATAAAATGATAGACTTTTCACTTTTTCCTAATCCTGGCCTTAATTATGAGATTAATATCTCTACACGTGACATCATTATTTTTTTACACCTCTTGATCTGTTCTCCCCTTTATAAGAGAGCCAATAAATAATAAAAACTCTAGTGACATAATTTTAATTGAATGAAAACACTTTTGGAGTATTCATTTTTTTAAAGTTATTGAATATATTTGAATATTTTTACATTAAATTATAATATCATAATTCAATTACTCAATTGTTTTTTTTTTTTGGCCAACCAATCACCCAATTGTTAAATTAGGAATACCAACAGTTTTTTTTATATATATAACAAAGCATTCAATTTAATATTTAATATTTAATATTATTGACTGATCTGCTTGTGAGTCAGCTCAAGCCAAGCTTGAGTGAGGGGATGGCTTCGCTTTTTCCATTCATAAGGCTAGAACTCATAGCCGTTAAGAAGGAAATAATTGAATTCCTTACAATGTGATAAGATTTTTTTATTAAATTTCTATAGTTGCTTTTATCAAATTCTTATAATTTCACATGTTCAAAGAATGCTTATAATGATTATTGTGCAGGAATATCTTGCTCACAGCTGAGAAACTATGAGCTCTGAAACTCTCTCTAAAAACGGTGGTGGTGCGGTGGAAGACGATGACCCATCCAAGCGCCGAAAGAAAAAATACAGGAAGATCAATGGGGACAAAAAATAAAGACCCGATGCTGAGCAAAGCGAGGACAAGAAACAAACCTTTAAGGACAAACTGGTGGGGTACGAACTAGAGTGATTTATCAAGCAACAGGAAGGGGAGCAGAGTGCTAGTCAATGCATGGAACAACTACCTGGAGGGCCTGAATGAATACTTCTCCACTGGGTTTGAGGAACACACGCAGAACCAGGCTGATGAGGACAATGAAGACTGCCCCACCCTCTAAATAACTAGGAAGGAATATGAGCACTAGTGCACTCCATGGAGGAAATCTCTCATCATCAAGCTTCTAGGCAAAACAATCCCCTTGTGGTCAATGAGAGTGAACTTAGCAAGACTCTGGAAAACCTAAGAGAAATTTACAACTCGAGACTTGGATAATGGGTTCTTTGTAGTCTCTGTTGAAGATGAAGAAGATTTGAACACGATCTACCAGGAAGGGCCCTAGATGATCACAGACAGGTACCTCATTGTGCAATGATGGCGACCCAACTTCAACCCCTGGAGCACTGATGTTCAGAAGAAAGTTGCGGTGTGGCTGAGAATTCCCCTTCTTCCTTTGGAGTTCTTTAATATTGAAAGCCTGAAACGCATCAGAAACCTCATCAGAAGGACTTTGAAGGTGGACATGATAACTTATAATAGTGAAAGAGGAAGATTTGCTCAACTCTGTGTTGAACTAGACCTTCAGAAGAAGCTGAAACCAACGGTTAATATCTTTGGCAGACGGCATACTTTAGAATGTGGGGGACTTCACTTGATTTTCTTCCATTATGGCAAGTATGGACACCACAAGGACGTATGCCCAGACAACCGTAAAGCCCCCGACTCTAGTACTGTATCTAACGCAGAATAGCAATCTTGCTGAAGGCATAAGCAAAGCTCTGGAACTAGCGAATGGGGGCTCTACTATCACTGCGGTGGACTCGACTATGGTGCAACAAAAACTATGGCATCGTGTGTCTGAAAGTGGGATCCCAAAGCGACCATGTGACAAACCAACCACCGGCAACTTCTCATGTAGCACAGCACCGCCGTAGACAGACAGACTTGGACTTTGGAACCTGGTGCAATGGAACAAGGGTGGCAGATCAGGAAGTAATGCAAAATTAGGATCTAACAGTAATAACCAAGAGAATAATCAGGACAATAACTTCATATCAATGCAGAATCGCGACAAAGGTGGTGTAGTTGACCCAGATATCCTGAATAGGAAGGAAAGCGTTAAAATAGCACAAGGGAATAACAGTCACTCAAAAATCATGAGGAAAGAAGCTCAGATTAATAAGAAGTGGGTCCTAGTAGACCAAGTCAATTCACTAAAAAGCAAAAAGAAAATTGGTGGAAACAAAATATCCCTCCTGAGTCCACAACCAACCTCACGAAGACACCAAAGTGGCCTGCAGCAAGCTCTAGCTTTTAGAAAGCCCAGAACCCCTTTGAAGCCTTAGCGGGCCTTCCTGAATATGGACCACAAGAAACCAATGGGACTGGTCACGTGAAGACAGTTGGGTCGCAGAACTCTAATGAGTCTATAATGGAACAGAATACAACACCTTACTCTATAGAGTCTGAGATCATCAACCTGGATACAGATATGATGTCAGTGCATGTTGAGACCAGTCTAAACCCAATATCCTCACTCAAAACATAAACAAAAAATTCTTCCTCAAACAACCAAAGGTCTATAAGCAAGAATTCCCCTTACATTAGTGCTCCATGAATTATATATTTTGGAACTGTAGGGGAACCAAGGCCCAAGCCTTTCTAGGACTTATAAGAGAAATTAAAAACACTATAAAATTGGCTTCTGTGCCTTATTTGAAACCAAAGCCAGCGAAGACAAGGCCAAGAACACGTGCAAAAAGCTGGGATTCCAACACTTTGAAGTCGTGGATGCCTCAGGCTTTTGTGGTGGCATATGGGTTTCTTGGACAAATGAAGACTTTTCTTTGTCAATAATAGAAGCCAAAAGTCAATTTATCCATGCAATGGCTAAACGATGCAACGAAAATTTTTTATCACTATTGTCTACGCTTGTCGTACCCCTTCTGTTCGACACTCTTTATGGAACGACCTTTAACGTCTCAAGCCAGGTAACAATTGGCTGTGGTTTATTGGTGGTGATTTTAACAGTACTTTATTCTCTCATGAACGCAGGTCAAGTGTGACAAAAACCACCTTTGCGGACTGTGACTTTTGCAACTGGGTAGAGGAGTTGGAATTGGTGGACCTGGGGTGCTCTGGACCATTTTCACTTAGAAAAGAGAGGGATGCGAGAGTAGAATTGATCGGATGCTCTCCAACTCTAAAGTTAGAAGCACCTATCTAGATGCTATAGTCAAAAACCGGCCATGGTTCAAGTTAGACTACAGGCCAATACTGCTCCCGCTTAGACTTGGTATGCTTTCTCGTCATAAATTTAATTGCCGGTTTCACTTTAATACCCCTTGGGTCTTCCATGATGACTTCAACAAGTTAGTGAAAGACAAGTGGAATAATAATGCATGCTCAGGTCCTAACATTGAGAGGTTCACAGATGACCTTATTAACTGGAGTAAGACAACATTTGGGCACATAGGACAGAAAAAGAGCCTCCTTATGGGACGGCTGGAGGGCATATCAAGAACCATTGCGATCTCGGGCAACTCATCGTCCCTAGACCAACTCTAATGGCAACTCTGGTTAGGTTTGGAAGAAATGATCCTACAAGAAGATCTCTTTTGGGCCCAAAGAGCCAAGTGCGATCGGTACATGCTTGGAGACAAAAATTCCAAATATTTTCATGTGAGAGCAAACAGGAGAAGACGTCGAAATAGAATTCAAGCTATAAAGCAAGAGAATGGTGAATGGATCGATGACACTGATTTAATCAAGCGCCTTGCTACCAACTTTTTCATTAACCTCTTCAACGAAGAGGGATGTGCCTCAACAGACCAGGTGAACTGCTTTACATTTCCTAATCTCGAATCTTTTTACCTAGAAAATCTAAAAAAGGAGGTCAATAGCGAAGAGGTAAAAGCTGCACTGTTTAGTATGGGGGCATTAAAATCACCAAGCCTAGATGGTTTGAATGCTCTTTTCTACCAAAGCCAATGGGAGATGGTTGGTAAGTCTGTTATCAATATGGTAAGACAAACCTTTACTGATCCTTCAATTGAGACTATTAGGGATTTTAGACCTATTAGTCTTTGTAACATAATCGATAAGGTGATTTCTAAGGTGGAGATGAATAGATTGAAGTGTCTTCTCCCCAGCATCATCTCACCAAATCAAAGTAGCTTTGTTCCTGGTCGTGCTAGTTTAGATAACATTATTGTTACATAGGAAGTTGTTCATTCAATAAGGAACATGAAAGGGAAAAGAGTCTTCACATCTATCAAAATAGACCTTGAAAAAGCATATGATCGCATTCGATGGGACTTTGTCATGAATTGCCTGGAGGAGTTAAACATATAAGAGCCAATTAGAGGAGTCATTAGAGCTTGTATCTCCTCTCCTTCAATGCAAATTTTGTGAGAAGGCAATAAAACTGACAAATTCTCTCCTTCTAGGGGGCTTAGATAGGGAGATCCTCTCTCTCCCTACCTCTTTGTGATATGTATGGAAAAGCTGGCCCACATCATTCAGAAAGAAATAAATGCAAGAAAATGGAGACCCATCGATTTAGGTAAGATTGGTCCTCCTATATCTCATTTATTTTTTCTAACGATTTATTAATTTTTGCAGAAGCAAGCTTAGGATAGGTGAAGGTGGTTAAAGATTGCCTCAACTATTTCTGTGAGATCTCAGGACAAAAATCCAACCATGTAAAAACAAAAGTCTTCTTCTCCTAAAATGTGAATCACAATAAGACGACTCAGATTAGCACATAACTCATATTTACGCAGATTGGCGACCTCAGGAAGTACTTAGGCATCCCTATCCATCATGATAGAATCTCTAAAGGGACGTACCAATACATCATCGATAAAGTTAAAAGCTGACTGAGTAATTGGAAGATCAATGGCCTCTCATTTGCAGGACGTAGTACTCTCGTAAAAGTTGTCATCAACGCTATGCCAACCTATGCTATGCAAACAACTTACATACCTCATAGCACTTGCAATCTTATTGAGAAAGAAGCACGTGACTTCCTTTGGGGATCACCTGATGAACAACGTAGGATGCATTTACTTTCTAGGGATAGAGTGTGCCTAGAAAAATAGTTTGGAGGATTGGGAATGAGACACATCAAGCAACAGAACAGAGCTTTTATGATAAAGCTTGGGTGGGGCCTCATCACTAAGAAAGATGCCATCTGGGTCAAGGTTATTCGTAGCAAGTACAAATGCGGAAATGATCTTTTGCCTCACATAAATGCTGAGAGACCAAGGTCAAACACTTGGAGAGACATTCGCGATAACCGGAAGCATGTCAAAGAAGGGGTTCAAGAAACCAAAGACAAATACGGCACCAACCTCATTCGTTGAAAGTGGAACAAGAGTGGTCACTTCATCACAAAGTCAGCCTATATGGCATTGAGCCGCCCTGTGAAGAGCCAGCTTACAACCAGAACATCATTTGGAAGCTTAGAGTTCCCCAACGATGTAAAACTTTTGCTTGGCTTCTGTCTCATGGTCATATCATCACCAATAGTCTCAAACATAGAAGAGGACTCCATCTCAATGGTCTTTGTGATAGGCGCAAGCAGGAAATCAAGGTGGAAACCCATGCTCTCCGTGATCGTCCAGACATTCGGAATCTTTGGGAATCAGTCAGTCCTGCTTACCGACACTGTTTCTTTTCGAGTGACTTGCAAGAGTGGATTCAAATGAACATGAAAAAACACATCAGAAATATGGAAGGAGACTGGAAGAATATCTTCATTATCATTTGTTGGCTTCTCTAGAGAGCCAGGAACGATCTCACACACTCAAGTGCTGAGACGAGCCTATCAAGTATTACTGTAAGAGCACTGGCGATTGCTAACTGTTTTCGTACCGCCACCTCAACCCTTTATGGTGTGAAGATGAACGCTCTACAACAGCAGGTGACTAAGGTGGACGCTAATACAATGAACCCCAAACTGATTGTGGAAGTAGATGGGGCCTTCTCGAAATGGCAAAGAAAGGTAGCTTGCGGCGATATACTCAGGTTTTTTGATAATGAAGGGCGTGAAGGTTTCATTCTTAATATGGAGCATGGTGACCACTTTACAACAGAATTGTGGGGATGCTTAATGGGTCTAAAACGCGCCTGGGACACTGGTGAGAACGAGATTATATTAAGATGCGACTCCTTTGAAGCACTGAAGGCCATTGCAGAAGTAGAATTCAAAGCCCATGAGGATAGCAAGGTGATTCACGAGATTCAGAATGTGCTGAAATGGAGCTGGACGGTGAAGCTTCAGGCCATAAGTAGAGATGTAAACCACTTAGCAGACACCCTTGCTAAGAAAGCACTTAACGAAGCCAAGGGCTTACAAATCGTAAGCAGGGATCTGGTGCTTGCGCTTGTAAAGCCGCCTGTTGTTAGATAGTTTGCTGTCCTTTCTAGTGTATCAAAAAAAAAAGTATGCTTATAATGCATTTATAAATTATCCATTAACAAAGTTTCTCACATTAATAGCGGGATGGTAAGTTATAATCCAACTTTTTATCAACTTAACCAACATTATATACAATCAGTTATATGTAATTTTTATTCATTCATTAATTATGCCAAAACTAATTTTTTTCCCCAAAAGGTGAGGTGTGAATTACCTCTTCGATTTTTAATATAGGACTTAATTGTTGAGTTAATTTTGATTTTAAATGCAAAATCTATTTATCATATTTATCAATTTTTTCTAAATTACCTCTTGCCATAATCAAGTAGAAATGTGAGGAAGAATATTAAAAAAGATGAAGATAGTATTTTAACTAACTTTCTAAATTTTTTAATTTAATCAAATAAATTAAATATGTCTTATAACAATATATTTCCATTTGAATAAAATATCAACAAAGGGTAGATAATTGACAAGACTGAACAAGATACCCAAAGAAGGATGTGGGGTCAAATCCGTCTTCCTAAAGAGACAACATGATCATGTTCTTGTGATCCCACAAAACTTCAATCATCATATTTAAGCACATTACATGTATCTGTCTACCTGATTTCCATCCATCCATCCATGCTCCCTCAATTATTACAAATAGTCCACAATGTGCCGAATTCAAGCTAGACGTCCATTCCTCCTTCTGCCTTTCGTAATTGCTTTGTTCCAAGCAATTGGATGCCTTTTCCTAACATCATCATTTAAATATAGATGATTCATTTTATAAATTTTTTTTAAAATTTTGATTAAATTAGTTATTTATTAAAAATGTATGTTGATACTGACAAAAAACAAGTGTGCTGGCTTGTTATACAGGAAAAATTGGGAATAAATCTTCATTAAAAATTTAATTGGTAAACGACATTTAAAAACTTTATGCAACTTCGCTTTCTCAGTGTATAACTTAACTTTCCTCATATGCAATCTATTTTTCTTTGTGTGTAATTATATTTCCTTATGTCACATCTCCTCTTTATCCAATTGAACTTCTGTTGTGTGTAACACATATTCCCAAATATACAAGTTAGTCTCTTGCATCCAAATGATATTTTGTGCAAACTATCTTCCTCACGTGCAACTTATCTTTCTTCATGTAACTCATCATCTTAGGAACTATTTACTAATTAATTTTTCAACAAAGGATTTATCCCCAATTTTCCCTTTTCATAAAAGATCTTCTTTAATTATTTGTAATAAAATTAATCCTTGACCGCTAGCTTGTGCAAAAAGTATGAATGGGAGAATTATAAATTTCAGAAATAAATATATTTAAGACTAAAATAAATTTCCTAACTAGATTATATATAGGATTAGAGGGAGTACAAGGATTTCTTTAAAATCATTTAAAATTAATTAATATTTTCATAATTTTAAAATTAAAATAGTTAAAAAATTAATTTAAAATTAATTAATATTTTCATAATTTAATTTTTAAAAAAACAAGGAGAGGATGCCCGACATTGATTAAATTACCTTACAATTGTTTGTCATATGCATGAACGATTGATTATTGAAATGAGTAAGGGGTTAAAGATTCCAATACTTAATTATTGGAGTGGGTCACCAATGAACATGGTTTATGAGTATACAGTATATTATAAATAGAATCATATGCCAAAGTACCTCTGAATATTCCGCCTCAAACATCGCAAAATAAAGATTCATATAAAAACATTTAAAAATATATAATTATATTGGAAAAAAACGTGGTAATAGTAAGGGCGAGCGGTACAGATACGTACTTATAGAAAAGTTGAAAGTAGCAACCGATGAAATTCCCAAAGACTGCACTTGTATGTGTGTGTACATGTGAAAGCAACCCTCCAATAATTTCGTTTTTGTTAAATAAATCAAATTATTTCATCCATGTAAGTGCAAATTATTATTTTATCACCACCCTTGGGTTGTCACCCACAATATTGCATGTGAAAGGGAATAAATAAATTTATATAATTACTCCTTCAATAATAGCTTGCATTTGCGAAGCTGTTAAATATAAAATCATAACAAGTCATATACATTTATTCGATTTATTTTTCTTATTCTACAGATGAGTAAGTGAATTTATAAAATAGGAGCTTCTGATTGGGTAAGAGTAATTAAATACTCATATAGTTAAAAATTATGGATATTTCTATTATCATATCCATAAGACACTTCCAAAATGTGATTAAAATTTGATAATTTCTCAGTTTTGTCTCTATTTAACATATATAAAAATAATTTATAAAATATAAATTAGGAGTAGACTGATACGTTTAATGCTATAATTTATATAAATAAAAATACTCTCTTTTTTCCTATAAATGAAGTTAGAAGAGTAGGTATATCTATAGGTGATTGACAAAAGAAGATGATAGTGTCTGTATCTTAAAGGGGTTTGAAATTTCCAAAAAGATAATGATAATATTGTAAGTGTGGATTATTTTGGTTGCAAGTACCAAGCAAGCATGTGGGAGTGGGATGTTATTTTAATTGCAATGTGGCAGTGAAGAGAATACCCACATTGATTAATTTGTTGAAACCAATGATGGAACACACTTTTTTTAAAATCCAAGGAAGCTCTATTGGGAAGCTAACATTTGTTCAGAAGGTTTTTATAATAAATAAATAATCATCACAATACATACAATGGTCCCTCCCTCCAGTACTATTCCTTGTCCTTGTCAACCCTTCAATTGAATCCAATCTGCATTCTCCATCTCTTCACATTCTTATACATTACCCTATTTATACATATAGTTTAATTGAGTCGAGATTAGATCATTCATCTATTAAGGAGTGTTTAGATTAGTCTTTTAAAAATAATTTTACAGTATATAAAAGGAGTTTTATCTTGACTTGCTTGGAAATATTTTTTTTAAGTTCTTATAGTGTTTTACAGATATTCCTGAATAAAGAAAGCATCTCAAAAGGAGAGAAAATCCAATTAGATCGGGAGCTATGGAAAAAAAAAAAGAAGAAGGAGTGAGTGAGTTAAAAACTATATTTCAATTCAAAATTTTCAATATAACAGATTTATGAATGCTTTTATTTCTATACATTTTTTAGTCGAAATTTTTTAAACCAAAACTTCGCCACCCTTTTTTACATCAACTCAATTCACATTTGATTCCCCCCCCCCAAAAAAATATTATTAAGGTTCGCACAAGTCTTACATTTAGAAAGAATTTATAAAAATGCTTATAGATTATCCATCTCTAAGATTCACAATTATTTGAGGCAACCTTTTTGGTTTCAAGATGTTGTGGGCAATTGGGAACCACATGCAACATGGTTCTGAACACAGCTCTCAACCATAGTATCATTTGTATATCATGAACACTATGACTTGTCTTACATCATTATTGTGGTCTCACTCATAAGGTAGGAAGAGAAGAAATTCCTTTATTCTAATTATAAGGCATGCTATTTCAATGAAATATGTTAAAAGTGACTCGTGATAAAAATAAGTGGTATCAATGATAAGGAGAGGGGACCCAATATAATTAAAGAGGGGGCAGGAAAGACGGGATAGTGGGGAAGATGCTGGGGGTTTCAGGAGTGGTGCACGTTCCAACATCAGCTCAGAACATGAGATTTGAGAAGAGATAAGAGCATCACATGCCGTGATATTGGCCTTTGCAGCTAACAACTGCTCTACAATTTGCACCATTCGCTCATTCTGACTCCATCTTCTTTCAACTTCCAAGCCCTCCCTCCCTCACTCTGCATCCACCAACAACTGCACACCATGTGTTTGCTTTTATTTCCCCTTGAAAACACCCTAACTGCTGAGATTACAAGCGGGATTGATCCTGTGGCCTTTCACTTATAAGTGAGTTTTCATATCACTAGTCCATAGTCCATGAGGTCATAAGCAAAACATCCTAATTTCATTATATATGAAAACTATTTCTCATCTTCACTTTCACCTTTTCTTTTTTTTTTTTTTTCCTTTTTTTTTGTAGTTGTGAATTATATACATTCACTTTTGTGGTTGTAAGAAAATGTAACTTGTTAGAGAGTGTGGGCTCAAAATATAATGTGATGTTATCAGATGGGTGGAACAGAGGCAGTAAAAAAGAAATCACGTGCGAGAAGAGACTGTGGCCCCGTGGAGCATGTGCTTAGGCTCAGGGGGCTACCCTTTTGTTTTACTTTTATGAGATTTTTTTGGGGGTGGGGTTGTTCTTATATATGCTCCTTAAATTTCATCTATAGCCTCACCTCTCGGATCTGGCCTTTCTCTTCTACTTCACAGACTTCCTCTGCAACATATATAACCTATTACACTTGGCACTCATATTCAGTGACCCACCAAAAATGGCCTCTTGGAAGAAGACTATCACAACCCCATTCAAAAAAGCCCGCACTTTCTTCAATCATCAGCCTCCAAGGGAATCTCCAAACAAGTCTCAGTCAGGTGTGTGCGCGAATGCTTAATTATCTGAGCCTATTTACATATATCAGTTATCATATGTGTGTTGATTTGGGGCTTGATTTTTGCAGAGCAAGAGAACAGAGGAATGGATCTTCAAGGTGAAGTCATGGCTTGTGGTTATGAAGATGTCCAAGTGATGTGGTCTATTCTGGACAAGTCCAAATCTAATGCCTCCTGCAATATCAGCACTTCCTGATCTATTTGATGATCCTACGCAGAAGAACAGATTCCCACCAAGCAATTAGCAGATGTTTTAGTGTGCTGATGTTTAGGTCATAGATTGCATCATACCATCTTTTCTAAGCTAGCTACTTATATAACTAGCTTTTGAATGTGATATGAATGAACTTTTCTCTGTAAAAATAGGGAGCAAATAAAAGAAAAGAGAAGGATGATGTTCTGGTGTTCTTGGGGTACGTGGCAGTTTCTGTCTGTATTTTCCGTTAGGATGTTTACAATAGGGAATCCCCATGATTGACAAGCAAAAATCATGGTGAGATTTTTTTTTTTTTAATGAAAGCTAGATTTTTTTTTCATTTAATTTTTTTTTGGCTCTTTTTCTAATTTGTTTCCTTCCATCATCTGCTTGCTTTCTGTCTCTGCCCTTATCTCTTGGGTATGGTCTATGAGGAAGAAGAAGGAAGATAGGATTCCATGGGATCCCACCTTGCATGATTGAAATGAATATTGTACTGTTAGTTGATGTTGACGTGATTCTATAGTTCTTTTCCTCATGAAATGCCTTAAAAGCTCAAGTGATTTTTTTTCTTCCATGATCTGGTAAACCTAGTCATTAGTAACTGAGTGTTAATTTGAGCAAATCCGTGTGATATGGTCGAAAGCAAAGAAAAACAATGAATAGAGAAAAGAGAGAATTGACTTATTTATATTGCTCTTTTGGGTGTGATAATGTACATACTATACACAATACACAGTTTTGTATCGCAGAATGAATGGTCTGTTAAAAACAGTAAAAAGTTTATGTAGGCTCGATTCGAAGTCGAAGGGAGATATTAGCCACATAATGGAAGATTTTTTTGTGTCCCTCCTTTGACAGGATGAAAAAGACGGGCCCGGGACTAATTAAATGACAAACATATAGGACAAGTTGCCAAGTTTCTTGAAATCTACACAATGCCCGGTTCAAAGTTCAGACCTTATTCTTGAATATTAAAAAGTATTTTAATGGAACGCAATCATCACATTGAACTTGGAGTTATTGACATTTAGTGTGTTTGGAATTGATAAACAACTTGATAGATTGAGTCTTGAGGAAAAATAAAATAGAACTTATCCTTTTAAAGATAGTACTCGTTCGGTTTTATTATATCTATCCTTCTATGTGTAAGGATGGAGAAATTATTAATCTTCCTTGGAACTTCATTAAATAGGATAAAATGGTCAAGTTTTTCAACTTCGTCTTCGAGAAGCATGTGGCCACGGGGTCGGTAAAAAGATTCCTTTCCCCCTGTGATGAAGATGATGATAGAGGTGGGACCAAGTTTCACGTCGAAGAGTTGGCCACTAGTGAGGGGAATTGTAAACATGTGAATATATCTAAATGTCCCTGACTTCCCTGAAACCCTTTCAAGGGGACCCACCTACAATCACATTTAGATAGCCTGAGTTGCCAGAGAAATTATGTTGTTGGCATGCAATACACATGACATTTAATCCCCACATCAAACTTTCAGAGCCTGGCAGGTGAAAAAACTATTCTGAATTAGTTTTGAACTTGAAATAGGAAGGGAAACTACTAGAACCTAGGGGTGTGCATGAAGCCCTGAAGCCCGCTAAGCCCGCCCAAGCCTGAAGAAAAATTGCCCAGCCCAACCCGAAAAAAAAGAGCCCGAAAAAGAATGGGCATCTTTGGGCTGGGCATTTCATGGGCAGGGCTGGGCATTGGGCAGGACATGCTGCCCTGTCCATTTGACCCTGCTCAAATTATATATATATATATATATATATTATAATTTATGAAATAATATTAATATATTACTTTTTTTACCCAAAAAAAAAGTTATCTCCCTCCCCTTTGCAATTTAATTTATTATTGTCACATGTCTGTTAGTTTTCATTTTAGGGGATTTAATTCTTTTAAAGAAGCAATAGTATTTTGCTTTTAACTTGTTCTTAGTGAGTTTTATTGGGTATATCCTATTGTGTGTTGCTGTTGTAATGTTGGCTATTTATAAGTCAGTCTTCCCTTCTATGCCATTAACAACTTTCTTTGTTAAAAAATGGAGTTCATACATTATATATTTGTATAAATCAACAATTTGAAATATTTATACAAGATAGAAAACAAGATTGGAGTAAGAGCAGGAAAAGAAAATTGGGTTTTAATTATCTGAATTACATGTTTTATGTTTTATTTAATTTATATTTAGTTATTTTGTATTAATTTTTTATGAACAAGTCATATGATGGAAAGAAGTCTTTTAGTTGTATAGACTGCTAACTACATTGTATCGCATAATAAGTATTTGCATATTAAAAGGGGTTATATTAAATTATTATAAGATTTTTTATTTTTCTTTTTTACAATTATTTTCACCCTATTTTTATATGGTCTATATTATTACTGTTAGCCCATGGTTTCAGTTTTAATATCATTTTGCAATCTTTTAGGTAACATTTAATTTTGCCACTTGAATGGATAATCAAGCTTCTATTATATCACCATCCCCGACCTTCAATGGAATATCTCAATGTGCTTCAACCCCTCTTCAATTTTTTCAGATGTTTTATTCTTTTCTCAACTTTCTAGAGATTGATGCGAACTGTTTGAATTTCAAAGATTTAATTACAATGTTGAGAGTTGTTTTGTTCTAAATGGATTATGAATACTATTTATTTGGATATTTGCTAAGACTTGTTTTGAATTATTTCTAGATAATTTCAATGTGTGAAAATATAAAATTATGAAATGTAATTTTCAGTTATGGACGAAAGTTTTTTTACATGTGATATCGGCAAGTCATCACCATTTAGGCAGCAAAGCCCGCCCTGCCCAGCCCGCCCATGCCCAGCCCAAAATAGTTAGGGCTTCTATGGGCAGGGCCGGGCATCGGGTTGCAAAATGTAGCCCGCTCATACTTTGGGCTGGGCATCGGGCAGGGGTCTTGCCCTGCCCAGCCCTGCCCATGTGCACCCCTACTAGAACCTGAAGGAGAGACGCAAAAAAAAGTTGACCATCGTGGACCAATCTAAGCCAGAAAGCCATCATTGGAATTGCCAGTGAAACTACTGGTAATTGACACCACAGTACCACCAAGTTCAAACAACGACAATGAGTAAGCATCACTATCAACATGACTATGCGAATAGACAAGGGTGCAAACATCAGAACATGAGAGTATTTATGTACAATCTAAAAAATATGCATGCTTCGAACTGGATTGACAGCTCAAGGGGTTTTGGGATTGATAGAGCATGGAAAAATACCTCTCATTCATCGCTCAGTAATTTCAGGTTGCCGTTTATATAGGCATGTGAACATGTGAGAATAAACACGTGTCACGAATATGTATGAAAAATACAAGAGGTCACAACAGAATCCTAGAAACGACCGTATAGAGAACAAGTGTATTATTTGGCATGAGCAGACGCGTGTGACGGTGAACCGGCAACAATTGCGCTATCAACAGTCAACTTGTATACATTATTAATCTTAGATAGAAGTCTCATTTATAAACGATTTCCATCAAATGTAGATGAAGATTTCTGAAAACTTGAGTACTTACCAGACAATCGCATGTTATTTTATGCCCCTAGTTCACAAGCTGAGGTTACGAGTCTCAGCGAACCTCAAGTTACTTTCCAGCAGGTGCTTGAGTTGGCAAGAGTATATATCTTTTCTTTTTTTTTTGGGGGGGGGGGGGGGGGGATGCCTCCTAAACTTCTAGAAATCACATACTAATACAGACAGCAATAGACTTTGTACTATTACATGAGAGGCAGAAAGAGACTTAAAGAGTTCTTTCCACAGGATAGGAGGAAAAAAGACAACAATGGGGAGCAAGGGTCTTAGCCTGCACAGGCCGTATACATTGCTTTTAATGGTGCATCTTAATCTGTTCTTTTGAGAATAAAGAATGACTAACCCTGCAACATGTCACCTGAAATTTCTTTCTTCCTTTGCTTCCAGAGCATCAACTTCCTCATTGGACAGAAGGTCCACAATGGGTTCATACACATCCCACTCCTTTCTTTTCCTGATACATTCAAAGAAACAGGCAAAGCCTGTCAGATGTTTCATTTTAAATTAACTAAACAATCTTATCATTAAGTACCATGGTTACAAACAAAATATAAACATGACAATTGAAAGGAAGGTTATGTGTATAAGCTGTTGGGAGGATAGAAGTATGATGTGAATGCTAGTACTAAGATATAATTGTAATAATAGCAGCATATAGGATTTATGTTGACTGTAACTAAGGCTGTTATTAGTGGAGTTCAATGCCTTGTCTTGTACTTCTGAGTATTTACCAATAAAGATATGGTCTTTCCTCATGTCTATCTCATTTCACATAAACCAACACTAATCATTGGATACAATCACATAGAAGACAGTATAGACCACAAAAACGGAAGTAAAATGTATGTGTGCGTGCATAAGGTAGCAAAGAGGAAATGACATGCAATTCCACAAAGCCTGGCAAGGGGAAAAAAATGAAAATGCTGAAACATTTGCCAGCCCAAAAGGAAAACAAAACTGAGATACAATCACAAAATTTGTCAAGCGATAGAAACCTGCCTCGGGCAACTTCTGGGGCACAAACTGAGTCACTTCTAAAACCAAGCATAATAAGTTAACTCTTATTACATCCTATGATTCACTTAACTACCTAGGCATCATGACTACATGTCGAGTCCAACATGATAATAAACATGTCATGAAATACTCCTTTGGTCCTTAATATAAAACCTAGTTAACTAATTTAAATAGATTAAGAATATTAGTTAAATTAGTTAATATCATATTTTTTTTAAAGCACCCTAATCATGTTCCTTAATTTCCTCCCTCCCTCCCTCTCTTATTTAATTATTATTGAGAGAATATCAATAGGATGAATTTGGAAAAAAAATTGATAAACATATGAAATAGGTCTTACATATAAGACCAATATTAATTATCAAATTAGATCCTACATTAAAGATCGAAGGAATACCAAATTTCATCAAAGAGCTTAAACTGACTCACCGAACAACACTAGATTTCTGACCAAATAACTTGACCAAGTCCACTGCTGTAGTGCCTCCTTTACTGTTGATCAATTGATTGGCAAAGAGACAAACGGAATAATGGATCAGAAATACATATGATGACATGAGTATGTAGGATTTTTCACCACATAAAATCTTTCACCAGATCAAATGAGGTATGAAACGAGTGTAATAGAAACCTGACTGGAGTATATTCAAATCCCCGACGACCCTTCTTGTTCATCCTGCTTTCTCTTGCTGAGACTACACTTTGAATTGCAATCTAAATATATATATAAAAATTAAGAGTATGTTAACTCGATCAAAAATAACTTTGGAACATGACATATCAATCAAGCAATAAAATAACTGACCTCATAAAGCTGCTCTCTGATCGCAAATGCAATAGCAGGCTGCAAAACACGGGTGAAAACATGATGTCTTTTCATCAGATTATTTTAATCATAACACAAAAATGTATTACCAAAGCGAATTAATTTTGACACAAACTACCTCCTGCTTAATGTAATAGGACAGGATAAAATTTCACTTAAAAATGGGAGGCATGGAGTTCTAAATTCTCCCCTAATGTGTCCACAACAGATGGAATAACTATAGCATAGAGGATTAGGAGATGACTAGATATACTTACTCCAACCTCAGGGTCTTCAATAGCCATATCTTTGCAAAAGGTTCTAGCAAACTCTTCAGGATCACTCTCGAAGTTGTTCAAGTCCTAATTAGACATATACAAGCAGATAACCAAATAAAAGTGCTGCAAACAGAATTTAAAAATTAATGATTTGATCTCAAAGCCTCAATCTTACCCATAGAAACTGGTCCTTTATGAGAGTATGATTTACACGAAGATCAAGCTGTCAAAAAATAACTAAATAATTATGTAAATGAGCATACAGTATAAAAGAAAAAGAAAACAAGCATTCTATTCATTTTATTTGGCACGCAGAAGAATTCATTTATAAGATGAAAGCAGGATCAAATGTTAGGATATCGAGAGAGACCTTGATAGGAACAATCTTCTCTCCAGCATACATATCCTGTCCTTCGTATGATCGGAATTCTGCCAGCTGGGACTGAATAATAAAAGTGCAACTTATATTCAACACAGGGTTTGGGAAGGGAACATGCATGTAAAGCGACATCAGAAGATGTAGAAAAATTAGCCAGGTATCATATGGAATTGGAAAGTGCTATTGACAAGGGAAGGTAGTATTGTAATATCTCGTAACTTGAATGGATTGAGCAATCTGTGTGACAAAAGCTGGAGGCAACTTTAAGTCTTTAACTGTCCTTTTTGCAAAGACCACCACCTCTGAATCGGGATCTATAACATGGAAATTTACGGCATGAATTCATCATAGGTAAAAACACAAGGTGAACATATTAATATACTGCTATACCATTATCATTTCAAAATACACGCACATAGAGAATTTGTTTAAGATTTCAAATTAACAGATGGCGTGGGCCCGAAACATGGAAAATTCATGGTACCCAAGACATGACCGTTACTTATATCATAATTAAGAAACAAGTTTTAACATTGCATACAATGAAGATCAGCAGCAGTCATAAGCCAACTTATCATACACTGCCGTTACTCGGAAAATAAGATGACCATCAGCAGTGACATGCCAAAGTAACCTAGAGTGCCCACGGCTCTGAAGAAATATTATTTATTTTCATAAGCGTCTCTGAAGAAATATTAAGCCAGTAGCTGATAGTTTAGAGCATATGTGCCAGAAGTAAATCTCCAATGTAAAATTAGTCTGGCAAGCTACAAGGAAGCAATTCCCATAGTTATTCTTATTGTTGTTATTTTCGAATAATAAGAAGAAACTAAATTATAATGGAAAAACGAAAAGAGGAGAATAATGGATAAGGAAGTAGCGGAAGCCAACAATAAAGGAGAAATTTACCAGAAGGGTTCCAAGTGAAAGCATCCTTGTATCTCTGGCCATCAATTTCGATATCCAGTCGAATGGGTACCAAATTATCAGCAGTTGGGCTGCGAGTACATACAACATTTACCTGATATTATCCAGAACCGGAACGGAAGCGCACAGCGAGAAAAGAGAGTGTTTTTGAACTTACATTCTGAACTTGACGGGGTTTTTGTAGAAAGCAGATGGAGGGGTCTTCATCAGGGGTTCCCCTTCGCTACTTCAGCCAAATATTATTGTTCGTATCAAAATCTTGAATCCCTTTGGGTTCGGTATGATAAACTGGAGATGCGCTCAAATTTGTGAAAAACCAGTTAGCTTCAGCCAGAAGATCTTCCAATTCCGTCCGGGCGGGAAGGGAATTAACGGAGAATCCCGCACCGCGTTTCTGGCGAGGATGGTCAAATTTCAGAAATGATTAAAGGCCCCATTATGAGAGATTTTTTTTGGGTAATGGACCTAATTGTGTATTTGGGCTTGAATTTCTGACAAATTAGTAGGCCAGCCTTGGCGGCCCAATAGTCTCTTGCGTTTTGGGCTAGCTGCTCCATTTATGTATACAGTATTGAAGAATTAAACAATATGTATATAAATTATTGAGGCAACTGATCTAAATATGTGTGTATAAATTACTGAGGCAACTTATCTAAATTTTTATATAAAAATAAGTAAAATATTGAGCCAAAAATATTAATTAATTTTAGATAACAGTGTATATTAGTTGGAGTAGAGAGTAGAACTGTAGAAGAGAGTTTAGCTTGTTTAAAGTGAAATTTTAAGTTCTACCTTTATAAATTAAAACAACTAAAATATGAAATATATGAGAGAGACATTTAAGGACCTCCAAAATACAGTAATCCCAAGATGGTCATTCAAAATGTCTTAATATATATGAGGTTTTTAGAGACCATTCTGAAATTTTTTGTAAAATTCCTTAATTGTCTTTACGTACAAAAAAGTTCTCACCACCGCTGATATATTATGCATGAAGATTTATAAATAATAATACTACTCCCGGTTCTATTAATGAGACCTCATTTATAGACTACAAACTCGCTCTTATAAATAGGACCAGAGGTAGCATTTAAATTATTATATATTAAAGTATTAATGTTTCATATCCCTATTGCGTTTTCTCTTGTTACAAAAAGAAGTTTGCTGTGGAAATAATACCGAGTTTTTCCATGCCGAAAAAGAAAACAAGTTTTTAATATAATAATTCCCAAGACATTATCCATAAAAATAAAAAAAATCTCGAGTCTCAACTAGGAAGTCAATCTTTTTTTCCCCTTAATAAGAGATGTTAATGTTTTAATCCATTGCAAATTTTGAATTATTGATATTAGAGAAAATAAAAAAACAATATCTATTGAATTTTAAAAAGATAAATAAGTCATACTGTTTACTCTTGTAATAGTTTTTACTACTTAAAACCTGTCAAAATCACCTCTTTATCATTTTAAAATTTACTAGGTATTTGTCTGTCATTTTTTCTTGATATTACTTGTCTTTATGCCACCCCTAACTACTATACACTGTATGTGTAAATTAAAATTAAAATTGGTGTCATTGGATGATGTAAAATTATTAAATAGAGACAGTGAAATCTGTATGATGCTCAATTTGCATTTGGTTGTGCAATCACGTTACCCTTTACCTTCACTAAGTTCACGGGTAAAGTTGAAACAAATTCATCTTTAGATGATTTTGAGTGGACAACTTTAATGTTGACTTTACACTTTTAAAAAATGATAAATAAATTATTAAGTTAGGGGAAAAAAAATAGAGAATCTTCTCACTTGACGGCTTTCTTTTTATTCTTCTTCTGGGGAAAAAGAAGAAGAAGAAGAACTGTAATTTGCAACTACACGCTTGCTGAAAGTTAAAATATGCTAATAGTTAATATGATAGCTAAATAAGTAGATTGTGAATATTAAAAAATGAGTTAAATTAATTATTTATAGCAAATATATCTTCATTTTCCCCCACTATCATATGTAATCATATGTATTTGAGCTATTTCTTGATTCAAAACTCCTTAATACATGTAATTCAGAGAGATACCCTAGCCAAAGATTATGAATTTGGAAGGCAAAATAAATTAAGATATCATATTTAAGATTAAAGTGAATTTTTTGTCTGGCTCTTATATTTAAAAACAGATGAAGAGACAATAATTATTAGATGTTGACAAAGGATAAAAAGAAATTAACGAAATAGAGAAAAGGCGAGAAAAAGAAAAGAAGGAATAAAAATGATTATGCAGATAAGGCATCGCCATCAGTTGGTGAAACATGGAGGTTAGATGCAGAATCAAATTCAAAACCTGAGTTCACATCTCAGAGAAAAAATGTTAAATGATGTTATGTCATGAGTGGGGGGCACCACACGTGTTTAGAGACAAGACTTGTTCTAATTTTGACATTCTTAAAGCAAAATCTCTGTTCCTGACACGAGTGTGGGAGACCACCACCACCATCATATTCTTCCCCAACAAAACCCTAACACACAAGCAAAACTCAGGCTCCAAGTTAGGTATATATATAAATAAATACTATACATATTGCCTTCCTTTTTCTTTTTTTCTTTTTTTTGCCCTTTTCATTTTTATCAACCCTTCGAGCACAAACTTTTGAGTTCCAGTTTCTTCTTCTTCTTTTTTTTTTTTTGGGTTCCCTGTCGGATTACTTTTCAAGCTTAATTTGTCTCCAATACAGTTGTCATTTTAACTTTTAAATCGTTAAACTGTGTTCCAAAGGATTAGATAAGTTATGTGAAACTTACGACACCTCTCGCAAACATATATTTGATTCAACCAGGTGATGTGTGAGTGTGACATTAGTTTTTGATCATATCAACTATAAAACCAAAAAAATAAGTTGTATTTCCAAGATTTATGTAGTGGTCTGAATTCCCCAAGATCCTTCCTTCACAGATGTCTGATGTTGTATCTGATTTCATCTTAAAATCAAACTCTGTTAAGCAGAATTTCCATCAAATAATTTACTCTGACCTGGTAAGATTTGGACAGATGATATAACGAATTTACGGTATTTAAAACTCAAAACTAGGTAATGAGTGCTAGGCTGTGGGCCTTGCATTTTGGAGACCCTGAATCCTTTTGTACACATGACAACATGCGTGTGGAACGTACTTCTATAGAAGTTCTAGCTGTGAATTATGTGGTTCAAAGAATTTTCTCTTCTGCTTCAAGATCATGCTGAGATGAATTGGAATAGAATTTAATATATTACAGAACCAGAACTCAAAATCTTTCAACATGGAACAGAGTCTCATTAGTCAGAAGCATTGTAGCTATGCACTGAAGTGAGATGCTATACATTTATAATATTGGTTTATATAACTATCATATGTAGCCTTGGTCATGGAGACCACTGGTTTTTCTGGGCAAACTCTACTTTTGCTTTTTTAGCCCACCCATTAACTAAGACAAAAATGTATGGACAGTAAAAATTGAGAGGAAACTTGTTGGGAGAAGAGTTTATGCATTAGATTAGCTAGCATCTGTCTGCTCTGGTGATCTTCAGCCTTTTCACACTGGTCAAGAACATCCTGTGATAAATGCATTGAGAAATAATTACCATAAGTGACAGGCTTAGCTTGAACAAGAAAAATCCCTTTTCAGAAAAGAAGATCAAAGCCAAAGTTTGGGTTTGATCTCGAGATATATTACTTACTCCCATGGCACATCTCCAACCATCATCCAGTCCCCTTCTTGATCCTCATAAGTTAACACATGAAAATTTCCAGAATGAAGTGGTTGGGAATTAGGGCCTGAAAGAAGGAAGGAAATGAAAAACTTTCCTGATCTAAACATGATGGTACAGATTACAAAAGAAAGAAGAATCTGCAGAGGAGGGAGAGGAAGAAGATTGTAATCAATGAGGGTTTTCATTAGTGCTTACAGAGAATGGTGGTCCTGAACATGTGGCCTAAAGCTCTGACAAGCCCATCATAACTATGGTGTGCCAGAAGGTTCAATTTTCTACCAATTGGTATGCCTTCCATGTACACTTTGACAAATAAGGAAGGCCCTTGGCTCCACTGGTTTTGTTTCTCCACAAGAGTGCTTCTCAGTATGGACTTGATTGGAGGCCAATCTGAAGTTTGATTCCTGAAACATAAATCTCCAAGAATTCATTTCTGAATCATAATTTGACATACACTGAGACTATAAAACCCATGAAATTCTCAAGGTTTCAGGTTAGGAAAAAGAGAAGTCTGCAACAGGGGGTTCATATCTGCAGAAACGTACAGAAGTTTCATACACGAATCATGGTTTTATATACAGAGGCAACAACAAAACAAAAAATGGAAACGAAACCCATGAAATTCTCAAGCTTTTAGCTCCAGAAGAGGCCTATTGTACCACAAAACTTCACATATGCGGAGACAAAAAGACCATTCACTGATCATGGTTTCATATACAGAGTAACAGAGACGACATAATAGCCCCCAAAAAAAAAAAATTAAAGGAACAAAACCCCTGAAATTCTCAAGCTTTGAGCATCAAAAGAGTTAGATTCTTTGACATTACGAGAGAACAAGGGAATGGGTAAGGTACCTTGACCTGGGATTTGAATTGGAAAAGCCAGGTTGAGAAGGAGAAATGGTAAGACCAAGCCTCAGGTCAGTGATCAGATCAGTTCTGGAACTGTTAGTATTTCTACAAACACTTGAGAGACACGAAGAAGATGAAGAAGCTGCAGGTTTCACAGTCCCAGAAGGGTAATTACTGCTATCAATTGAAGAAGAAGAAGATGATGATGATGATGACTGGGTTTGCTGGCCATCGACCTGTTCTCCGGTTATCATCTTCCAATCAACCAAAAACTGATCAACACTGAAAAATAAAAAGCGGCCACATTGGCCTGCCTATATATATACACATGATATACGCAAATACAGTAAAAGGAAATTTCATTTATTAGCATTGTTGCTTTCATATTCACACGAAGCAATTAAAATTTTAATAAACAGAGTATTTGGATAACAAATCTAGATTATGGAAAAAGGTTCTAAATTGATTAATGCTTTTGGCTAGACAAGCTACTTTAAACATCCAGAGATGTAATGAGAGAGAGGAGTCAGAGATTGAATGGGTTCTTCTGTTGGTTTTGATTTGCCCTGAGGGTGGGCGACATGTCCACAAGGCCTAAGCTACATGGTCTTTAATTAATTAATTTTTTAGAAAGTTTATGTTGGTTGGAACCCTAGAAATCCACTTTATTTTTTTTTTCCAAAAATCATTTATGGGTTTATTTTATTTTTCAGGCCCTGTTATTGCTTTATTTAAATTTTTTGCGTGACACTTCCCTTCCCATCGTGTTGTGAATTTTAAAGATGAGAAAGGGCCAATGGTTTGCCTAAGGAACACAGTGGACATGCACACCATGTATGATAATTAATTAATTAATTAATTATAATAAAATAACGAAATCAAATCATTAACACAGAGAAAAGTATGGTATTGATAAAAGTACCCTTTCTCATACAAATTCATTAATAGTATGAGTATTCTTAGTTAGATATAATAATCCTATGTAAATTATATTTTAATATTAAACCTTTTTGCTCGTTTGAGAGGTTGGATGACAACATTATTTTTGTTGGTATGTTACGTTATTAGATCCTTCTCCTTTATTTATGTATATTAATGAAGTGATTTTAAAAATTCACATTTGGTCGAGCAATTTTTAAATACTTTGCATAAAATAATCAATTATATTAGCATGAAATAAAAGCTTTTTTCCCCTGTTTGTTGGCCAGAAAAATGAAAGCTTTCTCACTTAATGATAATGTCACAAGGTACGGTGACATTTTGGACCACTTGTTGTTTGAAAAACCAACGCAAGAACAAACTCTATTTTTCCAGCTGAAAAATAATAATAAAGGAAGAAACACACATCGTTTCTTGCGATTTAATTCAAAGCAAGCTTATTTTCAATACTTAAATAAATATAACATATTTTTGTTATTGCAACGGTCAGTACTGGCATCCAGGTTTTTTTCATTTTCAGCAACAAAAAAAAAATACAGCTGATATTTAAAAAACTGAAAACAATTATTCCCACTCGTGACAGTGTAATGTTAATAAAGCAACTCAAGTCTGGGCATGATTTGTTGATATTTATATGGGATATTTGGAGGTTGTTCTGCCTCCATTTTTTTTTCGTTAATTCTTTTTTGTTTTGCTCCCATTTAATTGTTCATATTAATATTATTATATTTACTATCAAGGTAAATTATTTGAATCGTAGATTTTCTTTCTTAGGCCTTTTTGTTCCCATAAATAATAATTTTTTTGTGAACAAGTTACATTTTTTTTTGCATATTTACTATCTTTAACTGACTTTAATCCATCTTTAGTTGGGAAATTAAAGGAAGATGATAAGTGAATAGGGGAGAAAGAGATGAATTAGGATCACAGAGTTAATTACCCAAAAGGATGAAAACAATGGGAAAAGGGGTTGGGAAGAGAGAGTGCATATAAAAGATAAGAAGGATGGAGAGAAAGGAATGGCAAGAGAGGGAAAATGGATTGCCTGGCGAGAAAAGGAGTACTATCCAAAGACGTTTAATGCAGCACAAGCCTTGACTTACCACAGGTCGGACCCTATTTTGGCTAAACTTGCTTGCATTTAACTCTTCCAATACTACCCTATGATCCTGACATGACTACTTCATTATTAATTCACCGGAATCCTAAATATGAGGTCCTACTAACTATTTTTTTTCAGTTATATTTATAAGACACGTATAACATGTTTCAGTAACCTAATCTTAAAATGTACTACTCCTCCGGTCCTTAATATAGGACCCAATTCTTGAGTTAGTTTTGGTCCTAAATATAAGACCCATTTCTCATATTTATCAATTTTCTCTAAATTACCCTTATGGATATTCCTTCAACCATAATTAAGTATAAGAGAAATGAGGGGTATTAAGAAATATGACTATGGTATTTTAGGGAAAATGTGCCACTTTTCTTATAATCAACTAACTTACCTAACTTCCTTAATCTAATCAAATTAGTTAAATGGGTCTTATATTAAGGACCGGAGGAGTAATAATTTTTTAACTTTATTTATATATACACTTTTCTACAAAAGCAATGAATCACAAAACCATAGTACTCCTCGGGTGGCTTTTTATAGTAAACAATCTTTCTCATAGTTATACCTCTAAATATAAGAAACAACTCATTTTTGTTTGAAATCTTAAACTAACCTTTTCATTTTTATCCGATTAAATATACGTAACTTATTATCTTTTTATAATAAATTTTTATTTATTATCTCTCATATATCATTTTTATAAAAAAGAGATATAATTAGAAAAAAATATATATTTATATATCTTACATAATAAGAAACGTAGCGAATAATAAGTTAGTGAATTGGATTGGATGAATGTTGAGAAGGCGAATAAATTAAAGAGCGGGGTTGGTAGGAAGAGGAAGCCGAGTTCAGGATGTTGGGGTAAGTATTATGTCTAGCCTCAACAGGCAATATCGGGATTGCATTGAATGGGCTCTATTAATTTCTCTGCTTTCCATTTCAAATCTGGCCAAACCACACCCCTCACTCCTCTCTCTCTTCTTTTTCCTCTTCCTACCACTTTCCCATCATCAACAACTCCCAACAATTTAAATATATGTTCACTCTTCATTATATTCTCTAACTTATTAATTAATAAATCCACTCCAATTTCTGTCTCTCACACATAGGGATAATTAATCTCCAGGTCCTTATAGTTTCATCTGATTTTTAATTGGGTCCTTATAAAATTTTTTCTTTTTATCAGATCCTTTTACTTTCGTGTGTTTTTAATTAGGTCCTTCTATTTTTTTTTCTTTTTATCAGGTCCTTATAGTTTCACTTATTTTTTAATTAGGTGCTTTGTAGTTTTTGAAAAATTATTTATTAACTTTATTCTTTAAAATTAATTTCATTTTAAATTAATAATTATATAATTGGACAAACTAATTAATATAATAATTTAGTAATTAATTAATAATCAGAATAATAATTATACTTAAGTATAAATTATTTATAATCATATTTTAATTTTAGAAAAATTTATTATTATAATTTGAATTTTATAATTATAAAAATTTGAATTGAAAATAAATAATATATTTGTTTAACTAAAAATTTAAAAGAATATTAACATAAGATTGTTACAATAATTTATTATTTTTAAAATGTTATTATTTGTAAAATAAAGAATAAAAACTACAAGGACCTAATTAAAAACAAAGTAAAACAATAAGGACCTGATAAAAAGAAAAAAAATTATAAGGACTTGATTAAAAATATATGAAAGTATAAGGACCTGATAAAAAGAAAAAAAATTATAGGGACCTGATTAAAAACCAGTTGAAACTATAAGGACTTATATATTAATTATCTCCTCACACATATCATTTAACAAGAATGATTTATATATATATATATATATATATATATATAGGATCAAATTAAACGAGAGTCTATAAAGATTAGGGTGTTACAATCAATATGTTCGACTTTGCATTCTGCACTCTGCAGCCATGTGTGAGTGAATAATAATTTTATCACGATTATGATGATTTATAGATCATTGATTAATTAAGTGCAGGTTAACATTTTAATTTAATGATGATTATACTACCTCCAGTTCTAAACATTTGAAGAGGTTAAGAAAATAAGTTAAGTTAGTTATTTATAATAAATATGTGTTGTCTTTTCTAAAATATCCTTGCCAATCAAGTGTATTGGCTACAGCTATCATTATAAAAATGACTAGCTTAAAAAAATATATAAATATAAGAGACAAAATGAATTGAAGTTTTATATTTAAGATCAAGATAAAAATTAAATAAAATTTTATATAAAAATCGTACAATTTTACAAATGATATGGACTCTGGTAATAAATAAATGGAGAGGGCTTTAACAATACTCATATCCATCTACTGACTCAAGAGTACAAGCGTGGGGCAAAAATTAAAAGGTTTTGTAATTGAATTCAATTGGTAGCGATGTGACCTTTGAAATTAATTAGGAGTGATGGGTGATCTCAAGTGACATGAATTATGCGGGGAACTTATTTATAGCCTATAGGCATTATAGACAAAAATTAAAAATAAAAAAAAATGTTGGCAAAAGTATTAAAAACTTTACAAATTGTTTTATAAATGATGCAGTCTGAATTATACAGATGTAAAAATTAATTTATGAATGTAAATTTTTAAAAATTTATTTATTTTTTAAGCTGAGGAGACAATAGGTGCATGTGAGAGAGTATAGGGGGGCGTGGTGAGGGATTAAATGGGATTAATGACACAACAAACGAATTAAAGGGAGTGAAAGTGAATGAAGTAATAATAAAAGAATAGACGACAAAGAAACATGATGTCAAAGGAGCAGCAAGGTCTTTGGAATTTGCACACCACACAATGTTCTTTTATTTCTCTCTCTCTCTTTTCCATGACCTTTTCTTCCATCCTTCACTGCTTCTCTTGCATGCAACAGCCTCCCCTTACTTGCTACCTGTTTGAAGTAGTAATTTTAGGATAAAAAAATTATCTCAATTTAAGTAAATATATTTTTTTAAAGTACGTTTGTTAATTCTTCAAACACCCCTGCAGTCATTTTAATTACTCACACACAGTCCACATTTTTTTTAATCTAAAACAGTGCAAGCTCCTACTCAGCTCCCTCCTATCCGTAAATATAAATATAACACGCTTTTAACTAATACATTTAAAAATATTAAGTTTATCATGAAATTTAAACAATTTTCAATATTAATATTCTTATTAGATACTCTAAATTTCAACGTCAAATAAATTTCCACTCTCTTTTACTGCCCTTATTAAATATGAAAGTAGATGAGAAAAAATATTTAATACTTATTGAAAGCATCAAAATATTTTATAAAATAATGGATTACAAATAATTCTTTCCATAAGACTTCTTATAATACGGACCATCGGGAGTATGCATTGAGTTATTCTAAATAATACATCAACTATTGCCATTAATATGGTCTAAGAAAAGCCAAAGCTCTCATAGC
This sequence comes from Neltuma alba, assembly GCF_004799145.2. Lineage (NCBI taxonomy): Eukaryota > Viridiplantae > Streptophyta > Magnoliopsida > Fabales > Fabaceae > Neltuma > Neltuma alba. The sequence continues at coordinate 85,766 of NW_021637820.1, read as the reverse complement.
GCACGTACACACACACACACTTTTGTAGTTTTGTTTATAAGCTAGTTAACAATAATATTATGTCTAACAAAAAAGGTTAGTCCCCACAATACGGTGAATCAAGTTTTGTATTTTTACTTGGAGAAGTGCTCGTGTTTAATGCCTAACAGTACCTCAAATATGGTTCCCTTTCATAAAAAAATACTTCTGTTTATTAAAAAAAAGTTAGTTTCAATATGTCTCACTAAAATTTAAAAAAAAAACCTTGAATATCATTAATTTTGCTTTAAATTTTAACAAATTTTTAATTTTACTCCTATTTAATATATATAATTTTTTTAAAAAGATAATAATCTGCATAATCAATGAAGGGTGAAATAGTATGCTCATATTAAAAATTTAATAGTGTTACTTATAAATATGATAAAAAAAAATTCTCTCTTTATTACCTCGTAAATATAACTAGAATAATGCTATATCTATACTACAAGGAAAAAGCTAAGTTTAATTATGAGACAAGCATGCCGACGTGGCATTCTCAGGCTGTGACTAGTATAATCATTCGAGAGGCCATATAACATTATGATAGTACAAAGAATTTAAGATAATAATGAGGCTGCAGTATGATCATATATGTATATTTTGCACGTAAGTGAAGTGATGGCGTCCAATAACTAAATTATTAATAATTCAATTGGAATGAAGGGAACGCGCAGGAAGCAATTATTATGACGTTGTGTACTATTTTGGTGGATATGCCAATCCATGAATCCAATTTGCAAGAGTTTTAAACTTTTATTAAAATTAAACAAAATCCAATAATTAGAACAAATTAAATAGTGATAGTACGTGGAGGAAGTAGGGCTGGGACGAGACGAGTGACGAAAAGGAAAACGAATTAAATAAGGTGTGGGCGTGAGTGAGAGAAGTTCAATGTGATCCAATTATTACTCACACCCAAAAGCGTATCAACCAGTCACGATGCCACCAGAAAGAGGGAACACTGTCTTAACTCAAATTCTACCCCCAGACCTCCCTTTATTTTTACTACTGCGTTGTACTGCTGCGCTCCTAATTTATATTTCCTCCTGTACTAATTCTACCAGCTAGTTCATTAATTTGAAAATATTAAAAAAAAATTAAGTTAGTTATTTGTAATAAATATGTGTTGTTTTTTTCAAAATATTTTTACTAATCAAGTATATTGGTTAGAACTACTATTGTTAGAATGATTACCTTGAAAAAAATACATAAATGTGAGAGACAGATTGCGGTCTTATATTTAGAATCAAAATAAAAGTCAAACAATATCTTATACCAAAAACGAAAATAGTATTAGAAATTAGATTTTATATTAAAGATCGAAAAAGATAGAATTACCAAATCATATTTATTCACATTCACATATTTTCTTCCTAGTAGATGAGACCCTCACCTTTGTTTAATCCAATGTGATTGGAGTGAGATGAATGGGCCAGGACATTGAATTGGTGAGGGAGGGAAGTGGTGAGTGACGTGGCAAGGGGCAGTGACATGATATTATTTTTATGCTACCTTCAGCGGCAACTTTTCAGCTGTGACTCGTTTTATTGCTACTGATAAGTGTTAGTGATAGCTGTTACGTTAATGACTTAGCAGCGACCTTTTGTTTTAGTGGTGACTTTTTGAACAGTAGATGAAAGTTTTTTTTTTTTTTTGTAGTGGGCATTGGTTCAATGAAATTTTTTTAAAAAGATAAAAAAAACAAAAAGGGAAAATAATCGTATTATATTACGCGGAGGGAATCCTCAAAAAAGGATGTGAAACGTGAAAGGCATAAATAAAAGTGAGGAGGGGACAAACAAGGGACAAAAAGAAGAGATTTGAAACTTGCAAGGTAGAAATGGTCCGATCTCGGATATATAATTGTGTCCACATTGGCAATACTATGGCTAGTTTTCGTAAGACAATGGAGCTCCTTCCATTCATCACTCCTCTTTCTTATTTCATCATGGAGCCATATGCCTCTTTCAATACCCCAGGACGTGATATTATTATCTAAAATTAATCCTAATATCCATCTCATCTAAATTCAAAATATTCCTCCGATTTTAAATATAAGACCCATTTTGTAGTGTAAGTATAAATTACACTATAAAATATGTCTTATATTTAGTACCAGAAGGGTATCTTATTCAGTCAAATCAAAATATCATATATAAGTAGTTGAGATATATTCCCAGCACTGATTAGGATCACTTATATGCTATAGAAAATGTAGGTACAACACAAAATATTTCTCATCGTAAAAAAATTTCACCACACATTTTATCTTTCGTTTTCAATATAAATAGCTAATTTTGATAGATTGAGAAAATTAGTTAAAATTAATTAATTATAAAAAATATGAATTAATTTTTTTAAAATATATTTTTTAATCATAACTACTCTTAAATGGAACCTTTTTATTATTTGTAATTAGCAATGATAGTTTAAAAATGAAATATCAATTTGAGAGACATAAGTGATTGATATGTTATGTTTATGAATAGATTCATTTCTTAACTAATTTTTTAATTTTTTACATTAAGGATCAGAGCTAGTATAAAAATACATTGAGTGACTCCATTTATATCGATTCGAAGCTGAATCCAATATGTCTTTCTCCCTCTACTCATTTTCTAATGCCCATTCTAACTACCAAACATGCCTTCAACTCCTTCATATGAAACTCTCCCACGTGCCTCCCATTTTCTCCACCACTATCGAACAATATAATCACACCCATTATTTTTTTCTTTGGTATGCACAGCCACAAACTTATATATATATATGCATGTAATATATAATGTATTAATTTGAATATTTGCAGATTTTAAATATTTGCAGATCAGACGGCTTCATTTTTCGACCTGTTATGAGTGCGAAGAATTAACAATTCATTATAATAAATTAATTAACGTCTGATTGATTGCTTTATGAAATATCAATATGCCTAACTACTTTTTCAACCAAGCCAACTGGTGCCTACCTATTTTTCTATATGAAGTCTTTGAAAATTTATCAGACCTACGGCTGAGACATACTTAAACCTATCTATCTAACTGTTTCCTTATTTGCCATATGAATTGCAAGTGGCAGCTAATTGGCATGAGAATTTAATTTTTTTCCTGACACATAGCCTCAGTCGAGAACATGTAGATTAATTTAACCTAGCTACATGGCTATATTCATAGATACAATTCAATGTACTTATGATGGATGCCAACTTTTAATTATTTATTTTCTCTTTTCTGTCTTTTTTTGGTGGAGAGAGAGATATAAACCTCTACGATTTGATTCTGAACTCTTTTTGTGTGTGTTTGTATGATTGCCAAACTTTTTTCTGGTTGTTTTCCGTCATATATTTCTATTATAGGAACTTGTTTCCCATGGTTTCCTACTTTTACCAACATAATTGCATTTGCACCTCCTATACATAATGGGAAATTAGATTGAATATTACAACTTTATTAATTTGACCGCAAGAGAGGGCAAAACTGGAGCAAATTAATCACTCCTTTCTCAATTCTCCTAATTAATTCCCAAGTCATCAAGAAAAGAATAGTTATTTATTATTCTAATTTACATCTGACCCAGAAAACTTAATTGACATCTTAAAATATCAAAATTACTGTAAATAAAGGCAATTAATTAGAAGATTTTGGTTAATGATGTAGTACAATTAAATTAGAGTTTGTTTGTAATAGCAATGGTAAGAACTTTTAAAAACAGTTTTTAAATCATGATAACATAAAATAAATATATGAGAAAAATTATGTCTCAACTTAGGGGAAAGTATTTATAGGCAATAATTACAAAAAGCAGATCCAAACCGGGCCTTGGACAATGAGAAAGTCACACATATTTGCATAACCTAAATTTATTTGATCTTGTTGCAAAGAAGTAAAGCTTCTGGAAGGCGGGAGAGAGTGAGGAAGAAGATTTGGATTGTCACGGCTTGCAAGCAATGGCAAAAGAAAAAGGTTACTGGGTCATATCCGCCCTGGCTACGTTGCTTTACTTGAGCATGGATCTCATCTCACCTCCTTTCTCTTTACTGCTTCCTTCCATTATTTATCTTACTCTCACATTTTTTTGTCAGATAGCACTTTGTGTGCAGCTTAAGCATCATGAGCTCCTTCTCTGTATGTTTCTCTGTGCATATATATAAACATATATATATATATATTTACATGTACATGTGTAGTAGTCGATCGTAGATCTGATGTGTTCTCTTTTGTTTCAAAATGAAGGATTGAGAGAGACATATGAGGTGTGGGGGGTGGGGCCTCGTGGGGTGAGCTCCCAATAGTTTCAGCTTTGTGTTACACTTCAGAGCCAACCCTACTTATCATACAATCCAATACTGTTCCCCACAATTAGCTACATGCCTAATTGGTTTCCTCCTTTTCATTTTCATGAAACCCGATAAAGTCATCTTTCTCTGCCTTATTTGACACCATAATTAGTGCTCCCGACATTTTCTCCATTTTTAATCAACACTTGTTTTACTGCCAGCCATGCATATATATATATATATATATATATATATCTGTATATCAATATCTTGTTTATATAATATTGACTTTCATTTGTTTTTCTGTTTCCTACGTCCAATAGTGTACTTAATTTGATTAATTAATTACACCCCCGTGTGCCTAATTAAGATAACCGTCTCTCTATCTTTTACTTATGTGTCCTTGATCCAACTATTTATCATATTATCTCCAATCTTAATACTACCTCCAGTCCTTAATATAAGACCTTGTTTAACTTTTATTTTGATTCTAAATATAAGACCCCAATCCATTTTGTCTCTCATATTTATAAATTTTTTTCCAAAGTAACCCTTCTAACAATGATAGTTTTAGTCAATGCATTTGATTAGCAATGATATTTTAGGAAAGACAACACTTATTTAGGACAAACAACTAACTCAACTTACTTCCTTAATCTCCTCAGATTAGTCAACTGGCTCTTATAATTAGGACCGAATGTAGTATAAGAGTTCGTTTGATTTTTATTTTGGTTCTTCTAAATATAAGACTCACATCTATTTTGTTTCTCATATTTAATTATTTTTTTAAGATAGTTCAAGTTAATACATTTGATTGGCAAAAATATTTTAAAAAACAACACCTATTTATTATAAATACCTAACTTAACTGGTTTTTTAATTTACTCAAATTAGTCAACTAGTTCTTATATTAATGATAGGAGGAAGTAATTTTTTTTGGCATGAGAGCCACGTGACAAGAAGTGGTTCATGCCTGTCATGCAATTGATTTTAAATCTGTGACGATGCTGCTTATAATACACCCACACGGGGACTGATTTCAATTAGCCAAACAGTACTTTCGGCTTTTATATACGATCACTTGATCAATTCTTTTCTGTTGTTAATCACATTCACAAGCCGCAGGGGGCTTACTTGGATTGAGTCGGTTTCCATGGCCGACCCGAAAAACCTTTTGGGCTTGCGTTCCCCCCACCCCGCAAATAACGTCGGTGCCGTGGCCCGGCTCCAATTGATGGAAGGATCTTGTTCAGTGTTCACAGAGCTACTCGGAGTCCACTCCTAATTAGAGACAAGGCCGCACACATGCATTGAACTGATATTTATTTCATTGCCACGTGGCACCAGCCAAGTCTTGACTAATTTTAAAAGATTAAAAAAATCATTAAATTACTTAATCATAATACATTATATGTTTTCTCTAAAATACTTATATATATTATTAGGTTATATATCAATTTATAATTGAGACAAATTATTTTAAAAAAAAGATAAATATAAGTACTTTAAAATAATTTAATAACTTTTTTAATCTTTCTAAATTAGTGGATTGCTATTTATATAAATAAATACTGATGGAACAAAATGTGCTTTTCTCTTTATAACTTGATGATGAAACATTCCATGCATCGATATACATTTGTTACGTTTATAGTCTCTGATATTATTAATTTGTCTTGTCCTTTCGACCGCACAGGATGGTTTGGTATTATGATCATACGAGAAATCAATGCGACAAAACAACTGAATTAAATTAAATGATTAATTTTGACATATCGCTGTTAGGGATAATCAAGTCTCCTGGGTTTGTGCATGTTGATGAGCTGGAGTGAGGGAAGCTTGTTGGTTTCCAGACACGAAACTTGCAGACACAGTACTGTCACCCACATTATGACTAGGATCATTGGGTCTAAGCAGCAATTCCTCGTCCCCTGGAACATCTTCCTTGTACTTATACCAGTTTGCCCAGTACAGATAGTTAGCGAAGTTGATCACACTCAGCATCGCCAAGAACCAATAGAATAGCTCCGCATGCACCTGGTTCAGATCCTGCCCTTCCACCCAGCCCATCTTGTTGCTCGTTCGCTTCCTCGTCACCGAGTTTATCATATCTACGAAAGCTGAGCTCAAGTAGTATCCCATGGCTAGCGAAAGCCACGAGAATGAAGTCGACAGAGATCGCATGCCTACACGAATGCATGCGTATGTCAGTTTCTAAATATGATATAGTGATCGATTCAATATAATAATCATTTAGTGTATATATGTGCATATACCTGCGGGTGCTTCCTTGTAGAAGAACTCCATGAGGCCGACGAGGGTGAACATGTCAGCGATTCCGAAGATCGCGTAGTGAAAGGAAAGCCAGAACAAGCTGATTTTATGTTGGTGCTGGTTGAATTGGTTCTTCCTCTTGACTTCCACGATGCCGGCGACGGCCATGGAGATGGCTGAGAGGACAAGACCCACCCCGACTCGCTGGAGGTGGGTGATACCGTTGGGGTGGCCGGTGATGCGGCGGAGGAGGGGGACGAAGGCGAACTCGTAGACAGGGATGAGAAGGGACATGAAGAGCAAGGGGATGATGGGGATGGAGGCAGCCGGGACCTCGAAGTTTCCGATTCGGGTGTTCATGATGGAGCCTTGTTGGACCGACACGGTCTGAAGTTGTGCCAGGCACGTGTTCATGATGATGGTGCTCAGAAGAATGGGCATCATTCTGGTTAAGATCTTCACTTCTTCCACCTGTGTTACTGTGCACACTTGCCATTTCTTCGCTTCTGTGGTTCCTTTTGGAAGAACGGCCGCCTTGTCCAGTAACCTGCGTTCCCAATCACCAAATTTTAATTCCAGCATATATCATCAAAAAACTTTGTGACTGATCTATAGAGGGTTGCCACCTAAGTTGTTTAGTGTGAGGCATGGGTTTTTCATGACGATTTTTAACTTGGTATAACTCGTGGGCATTTTCAGGTACTTGCACCTTCCGATTCTTGACTGCCACCACCAAAACCTGCCAATGAATTAATACGATTAAGACTTACAGAAATTCATAGAACTTATAGGAGATCGGTAACAATAAGTGAGTGTCTATATATATTAACCTCCAAGACTCTGAGCAAAGGGCTATTCCCTGGTTCACGGACACGATAGAAAGGCTTGCCCAAGGTAATGAAAACGAGACCAGCAGCAGCACAGGACATGGAGATGATGAAACCTTTGTCCCAAGCCTTTTTGACAGTGCTCACATAGATGACGAAGGTGACTCCAATGGAGGCGCCGAGAGTGATACTGAGGAGAAGCCAGTTGAAGAAACTGGCTATGAACTTCCGCTCCTTTGGGTTCTTATAGTCGAACTGGTCGGCTCCGAGAGCCGGCACGCAGCCTCTGATTCCACCACCTCCCAGAGCCAGCAAGTATATGGAAGCGTAGAACAGCGCCGCCTTCGACCGATGCACGCACGTTGATTCGCCACATGGGCCTGCAGGTTGAAGCTCCTTGTTATGTGATTGAATCACCAGCAACATGTATCCCTGCAACTCAAATTTCTCATCTAATTAATAATTAATCTCAGACCAAAGGGAAGGGCAGGGTTAGAAGTGTAGAGTTTTGATGTTACGGACAAGTAACTGGATAACACCGAAGAGGAGGCAAGTGTTGAGGCGAGTGAGGTAAGTGTCGGAGATGAATCCGCCAGCGATGGTGAGCAAGAAGGCGGTGCCAAGGAAGTTGGTGGTGGTGGTTGCCGCCCCGCCAAGGTCAAAGAACATTACCATCATGAAATATAGTACCATGCTCGCCATGTTTGCCACGAATCCTATGTTGTCCAGGAACATCATTGCTGCATATCCAAGTGCCATTCGTACATTAATTAATTATTGCTCGCTTCTGTTATTCCTTTTTCTCCGAACCAAACTAGATAATCAAACGCTGTCTATTTTACTCACCGAACAAGAAGTACGTAGCTCTAAACCCTCCCTGCTTCACGTTCCTCATAGCATGATACTCCACATCCTTCATCTTATCTCCAACCTCTTCTTCCACACCCTATAATTTTTTTTAAGGTTATTAAGCCGATGACGATATTAATGTGTCTGTGCGTGCGTGCGTGCGTGCGTGCGTGCGTGTGTAGGCTTATATATATAAAAGGAAAATGCAATACGATACATAGTTTGTAGCAGTAAAGATTTCAGGAGAGTTGAGTGACTAAAAAGGGATCGAATATATAAACACCAGTTCCACCTATTTCAATAAATCACATCATCTGAGAAAAAAAATCTGCGCTGTGGATTCATGCATCAAGAAACTATTTGGAAGAGGGTCATAAACAAAGCTCTCTTCTTTAATTTTACACCTAAAAAGATGTCTGAACAACTGAAAAAGGACGAAAAACAAGCAAGTTACTGCATCAATCCCTATCATATATATGGATATGCATATATATAATGCATGAACCATAACAACGAATCAAATCAAATGCAGGAAAATCCTTTCGTGGCCATCAAAGGTATGCCAAACATTACAATAACTATTACCATGGCGGACAAGCCCAGAAGAGGAAACTCCTGACGAGAACTGATCAGACGAAAAGACGAAGGAGAATATGTATATAAGGAGAATCAGAGATTATTACCTATGCACACGTTGTGTTTCGTCTATATAATATATATATATATGGTGTGTGTGTGTGTGAGGGAACAGATGGAGATAGAGAGAAAGACAAGAGAGTATTGTGAATGACGAGGAGGATAGCAACCAGGCGCTCCCAATGATGACAAATGATCGGCGTTCACTGACTTCCCAAGACACAGCCTTGCACGAGTTACAGTTTTGACAAAACTGACTTATCACTATGCAGGAATCTTATTCTCGTCAATGTATTACATACTATCATCCATTGCTTCTCATCAGTTTCAATTGCCAAAACTGCTGAACGAAATATATAATTCGCTTTTTTAATAATAAATGAGTTATACTAATGATCGTTAACTTATGAACAGTAGTATGACTGAATAGGCTTTTTGCGCTGATTTCTTACTTGTTTAATTTTCTTGTTTAATAAGTTGTACTATATATTCACATTATAAATGACAATTATTTTTTCGTAGTTTGGCATAGTGTGGTTTCAACTTCATTACTAAGGTTTTTGTGTTGAGATTATCGCCATCCTTTGCGCAGCTCTATTGTTGATTCCCAAAAATGCAGACCAAAATCCAAAGCTACTTCAATGTGTTTTGTTTTTTCATTTTTGGTTCTTTAGCCTGCAGGTCAAAATCACAGGTCACTTCAGTTCGTTCATTTCACAGTTATTTCCAGTTTTGATATCATTTCTAATTTTAACGCATCTTCCGATCTGCCTACCCCCACTCCTCAAAAACCTGAATTTCCTCAAATAAAATTCATTCAAGTTTTACGAAGGAGACAATTGAGAGAAGTACACACACAGACAAACGTGTCCTTATACTTATCGATCAGCAACGGCTTTGCTTCTGGGTGTGATTTAATCAAGTCATGATGTGGTATACAAAGGGACTCTTGCTCTAGAGCTGAACTCGATCTCACGTCAAAAGTAGTATAGGCTCTGCGCTAAAGCAGAAATCCCAGACGCCATGATTATTGAAAAAGGAACACATATCTTTGATAAACGGGGCATAAGTCTCTAGAGCTGAATTTCATGATTTGTCTTCTTTTTGCTTCTTAGTATTAGAGAAATGGATATTATAACGTATAAATGGATATATAATGTAACGTTATATAAAGATATTTTAGAAAGATAATGTTATATTACTCCTCCGGTCCTTAATATAGGATCCAATTCTTGAGTTGGTTTTGGTCCTAAATATAAGACCCATTTCTCATATTTATCATTTTTCTCTAAATTACCCTTATGGATACTCCCTCAACCATAATCAAGTAGAAGAGGGAGAGAGGGTATTAAGAAAGATGATTATGGTATTTTAGGAAAAATGTGTCACTTTTCTTATAATTAACTAACTTACCTAACTTCCTTAATATAATCAAATTAGTTAAATGGGTCTTATATTAAGGACCGGAGGAGTATTTGTTAGAATTAAGTAATTTATTTAGTTTTTTTAATTTATGTAAATTAAATAGTTTTTACATCAAGATTGGAGAAATACAACACTGGACCATAGTTGTCAATTATAATATCATAAACTATATTCACAAAACCCTTCCTTCTACCATCTATACCCGCCAATAGTTGTCTATTAATGAAAAATGAAAATACATGCATGACGAGAAGCAGCAGCAAAAGTTCCTAAACGAGACGTCGTCTAAGCCTAATTTGTTTGTGTTCGTACGACATGCGTTTTGTCAGAAACAAACGATGTCGTACTCTCGTTGGTGCCCGCCTCCCGGAAGCGCGACTGGGAAAGAATTTTAGGGTGTATTTAGATAAGCGGTGGAAGAAATTACTTTTTTCTAATCTGACTTTTGCATAAGTCAAATTAAATAAAAGTCAGATAGATGATGTGATTTATGTTTGTATTAACTTTTACAGAACAGTCAGTTTGAGAAACTGAAACTTGTTTGGATAAATAATAAAAAAGTAAGTTTAGATACAAAATAACTGAAAATGATATAAATTTTATTAAGTAATATTATAATAGTAAGTTCTAAGCAATAAAATAAAAACAAAAAGATATCTTTTTTTTAAAAAAATATAAACATTAAGTAAATAAATGAAAAAATAGCATGGTGCTTTTTTCTTCTTCCAATTTTACGTTAGTATTTACTTTTGCAATAATTTATGTTCAGTATTTACTAAAAAAATATTTCCTCACCCCGAACTGCTCCTCACTCCAAAAGCAAAAAAAAAAAAAAGCTTCTACCCAATAACTCATTAGACCCTGTAAGCCCATCACAAAAAAAAGTCAATCCAAACAACTTCAAAATCTCAAAAGTAGCTTTTACTGGTAGAGACGTACGAAACGCGATGCCAAACACACCTTTAGTTAGAAACGCCGGGGAAACGTCTCGAATTTTCTCCGACGTACATGTGCGTTTCTTCGTCGCAAAGGCAAATCGAGTGTGTCAATTAGAGTTGTTCGTTTCTCTTGGGGATTAGACCAATTTCCACTATCTGGCCAAAAGAAATAATCAATTTCTACTTCCTGCTAATACAGCAATTGACTGGAAGGAAGATAGAGAGATTGAATCGAAGGATGGAAGTGAGAATTGGAAGACGGGTATCGAGGGGTATGCTGCCTCTGATGGCGCTTCATACATTTAGCGAGTATTATAGGTCAGATAGGAAACCTCCTATTACTGCTGGTCTTATTGCTGCAAATACTCTCATTTATCTGAGACCTAGCTTCTTGGAATCAATCCTTCCTTCTATAGATGAAGTCTGGTTCAATCCCTACCTCATCCTCAAGGTGGGTCTTTAATGATGGTTCTTTATCTTCCTTTCTCAATTCCTTTTTTATTTACCTGCCGCAGACGAATAATTTTCCCTCACGTTAGATTGTTTGGACGTGATCACAATTTTCTATGGCTATGCTTTGTTTGTTTAATTTCAAACCATCATTCCATGTATTGAACTATCTCATGTGCAATTGGGTACGGGGAAGTCAGTAGTGCGCTTCTTAAGAGTTTACTTCTTTGAAGCATGGAGAGATTGTTGCAAAATTTGAAGAGTACAATACTTCTTGAAACGTGGCGTGTTGTCCTGTGCAAAAATTTGGCACTTGTGGGATATAGAAATAACTGAAATCTGAATTGCATATCCTTCATAGGTTAACATTGTAGTGGCTGAAGTCTGGATGGGATAACACTGTAGTGGTTATCTCTAATGTGCAAGAATGTTCATGGTTTCTATCAGCCCAGGAATGAGAGCACCAATTACTTAAATATTTGGAGCGGATATGACGGGGTTTTCTTCTTCCAGCGTTATTCAATGAATGATGATTTAACGTGTGTACTTGTTTTTCAAAGACCCTGATAGTACTAGGGCCAGTTATTCCCTTTAATTTAAAGGAAGTAGATGCTGTGTACTGGCACTAATTAGTAGTTATCTGTTGATTCAGCTTATCAGATTTCGCTACTGCGATATTGGAATACATGCCATGCGGATCACTTTTTGTGTCAATTTATATAATTTAAGTCTGTTAATTTCTTGCCATCAATAAAGTCAGTTTTTAATTTTAATGCGTCTTGTTATCAGGGACATGGTTAATTTAGAAGTTTGAGATGTCATTTCTCCTTTTCATTATTTATCCACATTCTATAATAATTATTGATTATTGATGGAGTGATTTTATTATGAAATCATGTTTTAAACTCTATTGAATCTATTCATTGATCCATAACAAAAGTTTTGAGTTTCATGTTATGATGTGTTTAATGCTGAATATTTAGTCTGTTTTGAAATTGGTCAGATCCTCAGATGTTAATCCTATTCTCTGTTCTTGCAGCGCAAGGACCTGAAACGGTTCTTCTTGTCAGCATTCTATCATATCAGTGAACCTCACCTGGTCTACAACATGCTGTCACTTCTGTGGAAGGGAATGCAGTTAGAAACTGCAATGGGGAGTGCTGAATTTGCTTCCATGGTGGCTGCCTTGCTTGCTTTATCCCAGGGCGTCACTCTAATGCTATCCAGATCACTCCTCCTATTGTTTGACTATGAGAGAGCTTATTACAATGAATATGCCGTTGGGTTCTCTGGTGTCCTGTTTGCCATGAAAGTTGTGCTTAATTCCCAAGCACATGATGAATATACTTACGTACATGGAGTGATAGTACCATCCCGTTATGCCGCCTGGGCCGAATTGTTTCTTATTCAAATGTTTGTACCTGGTGTCTCATTTCTTGGTCATCTTGGTGGCATACTTGCTGGTCTGCTTTATCTGCGGTTAAGGGGTGGCTACTCAGGCTCAGACCCCCTAACTCCGCTCATCGGGGGTCTTATCGGGGTATTGAACTGGCCTTTCAAGTTTTTAAAAAAATTATTTCGGTTTCGCCGGGGGAGGATCTCCGGCAGGGGAACTGTCGGTAGGGATCAGAGAAGAAGAACTGCTCAGTCTGGTGCATGGAGATGCCAGATATGCACATATGATAATCCTGGTTTGCTAAGTTTATGTGAGATGTGTGGTGCCAGACGAAGTGAGAATAGTTCTACACCTCACGTATGGCACCGTGAATCTCGTGGTCTTTCTGCAGAGGAAGTGCGTCGTTTAAGGGTTGAAAGATTTGGCAGGAGATAATGAAATTTAGTTCCCACCTCTAGCAAATGACACAATGGGATAGAAATTGTTTGAATAATATACGTGGATGATCAATCTGGCATAAGAACATGGATTTCAGCTATTCTATAAATAGTTGAGAGGCTATACCGTGAATTGTGTTTCGGCGACGCCAGATTGTCTGTATGTAAATGACATTGACATGATATCCAAACAAGATTCGCCTCATTTTCATAGATATACATGCCTCGTTTCATCATTTACATTTTCATTTATCTATTAAGGTTTTAAGAGCAGTAACAGAACAAGCTGGTGTTTCTTCTTGATAATGTGAGAGAGAGGCTGCAATCTTTTTGCAATAGTGTTCTCTCTTTTTTGTAGAGAGAGAGAGAGAGAGAGAGAAGTCAGGTCTTGTTTGGTTGTATTATCCATTTTTTATGTTTCTGAATCAATTGGGTAGAGTAGTTTATTAAAAAATTACAAAATATATTTGAATTATTATTTTGAAAAATATATTTGAGGTGAATATAGGGTAAAAAAATAATTATTTTGTTAACGTAATTATCATTGATGAAAATACGACTAACTTTAAAATTATATATTTTGTTTTTCCAGAATAAGTTTTACTTTCTCCATCTCTTTTTATAAGCAACATTGAAACCCATCCCGTGGATCAAAATGTTAGTTAAAATTAGTTAAAGACAATATATGTGTAAAAATTAAAAGTTCTTCTTCTAAAATGTCTTTATTTATGGGGAGGGGAGAGAGTATAAGAGAGAAAATAAGAAAATTATTATAATAAAAAGAATTATGAAAGAGAGAGAACGTGTGATGAAGAGATTATGGTTTAGAAAATGAGATAATAAATATATTGAGTATTAAAATAAATAATTAATAAGGACAAAATAGGGAATTCATTACAAAAATTTTAAACAACTTTCAAATCTTGCTTACATTTAAGAACGAGAGGGAGATTATAGTTGATGCTTATAACAAGGGATGGATGGAGTATTTTTATTTTTCAGAATCTATAACCAAAGGATTCTTTGTTTTTGTAAGGGTAATAACACAACACAATGCCTTGCATATGACAATGCTTAACTTTCCAGTTGATTACCTCCCCTAAAACATTAATCATTAATCAATATATAATAAAATTTGTAGTGACTTTCATTATTCACAGATTATAAAAAAAAAGTGTGCTCCATCCTTCATACTTTGCTTTATTTTTCAAATTTTACGCAATGTAAAAAAACATGTCCAGTTTAATAATGAAGACCGTTAATTTTCAAGAAAAATATAATCTTTTACCCAAAAAAATTAAATGGGTTGTGAAAAGAGGAGGCCCAACGTGATAAAGCAGCGGGACGGGGAAGGGGAGGAGGATAAGGTGAAGCCACTGGTTCTCTGTGTCGTTGAATTTCAATTTTCAACACAGAAATCGGACAATGTCTACTTCTTCACTTTCCTTCCTTCATTGTGCATTAGCTTCTTCCCACCAATCATGGATGGGCCCCAAGTTAATGGCATCTCCCGCTTCCATTTCGAGGCCATTCTCGAACCCCTGTTCTTCGTCGTCTCTTGTGGTGGAAGCCAAGACCAGGACCAGAGGAGAGGATAGGACTGCCCGCCATATTCGAGTCAGAAAGAAGGTGATGTTCAAGCTTTCTTCCCTTTTTTACTTTGGATTTCTGAAAGAAGCTAATAAATTACACAAACAGATTTGCAATATGAGCATCTAGTTTCTATCCAGCCGTTCCCCATATATATATATATATATATCCATATATATATATAATTTCCTTGAGAAAAAAGGCAGGAAGAATGAGGATGAGGAAAGAAAGACTGTAAAGCAAGCAATCGTGCAGGCTCCTTCAAATTCTTGGGTCACAAAAGGTGTAAATTACAGAATTTGGTTTAACGAAATACTGATACTGCAGAGTTAAACAAAAATGCAATAAATAATTTATGTATTAAAAAAACTTCTGGAAGCCCTTGTGAAGGTTACTCTTGTTTACATTGAACCTTTTTGTTGTTTTGGTCATCGTCATTTCTTTAGCTTTTGGTATATGGGACTAACTTGGCAACTGGCATTTTCCCGTGCTAGTAAATCAGGCTATATTAAATGAATGTTGCTGTCATTAAGAATGCAATGCGTATCTATTATGGAATTCATTTTCATGCTTCTCAGGTCGAAGGAACACCCGAAAGACCAAGATTGTCTGTCTTCCGGTCCAACAAGCATCTCTACGTCCAGGTGATTGATGACACTAAGATGCACACACTTGCATCAGCTTCAACGATGCAGAAGCCAGTTTCTGAAGAGTTTAATTACACCTCTGGTCCCACAATTGTAAGTTTTTGAAGGCTTTTATATGCTATGAGTACTTGTTAATTTTTGTCCATTGTTTTGTATGGTGCTGATTCAAATAACTAGTGTCTTGCTAACATAAAGTTAACACATATAGAGGGACAGAAGTTTAGGAATCAGTCACAGATTCTTGATATCAAGTTGGAACCATATCCGCTTTATATTATCCTCTGTCTTCAGCATGACCAGGAGAAAGCTTCTGTTCACAAACCCCCCCCGGGGGGGAAGTGATGTAGCAAATCTGCATTACTATTGCAAATTGTTGTTCCACCCATTTATTTGTATTCTCTCTCTCTTTCTCTCTAAGCCAAAAGCTTCTTCTTGGATATGTTTTGTACATTCTTACACATTAACAATAAAATTGTGAAGAAGGAAAAACTTCTTGGGCTTATAGAATCTGCATATTCGTGCGTTCTCTCTGTAACTATTGTAAGTCTAGTTCTTTTGTGCTTCAAGGCAAGGTTTGACAGCAAAGCTCTCCGCCATTACTTACTAACTTTTTTGGCAATCCAAGGTGAGGTGATGTGGAGTCACTACGCATGAAGTGGATGCCCTTTCTCAATGTCATTACTTTAACAATTTTTGTTTGTTCATTTTAATACACAAAATTCAGTAGAGTTATTCTGGTATAGAAGGAAGAAATATTATTTGTTCAAGATCATCTCTATTTGATGTGAAGATATATATGCATTAAGTTTGCAACTGATCTTCATGTTTCCATGTTTTTCCGTTTCCCTTTAATTCCATGTAAATGTTTCAGTAGCAACCAGGAGAGAAGATAATTCATATAGAAGGTGAAGCAAACTCTTCAATCCTTATATTCCACAATGTACCTTAGAAAATAACAAGTAAATAGTCACCTGATAATATCTATTATTAGCTGGCTTTTCTGTTGTTACTTGAGAATCTTCTCAATGAGCAGCTTCCATATTTTTGTATGCCACAATTATTTGTTTTTTGGCTTGTGATCCCCCCCCCCCCCCCAAAAAGAAAAAACAAAACAAAAGAAAGAAAAGAAAAGAAAAGAAATCTTCCCAAAAGAAAAAACAAAACAAAAGAAAGAAAAGAAAAGAAAAGAAATCTTCCTTACCCGCTGTATCTGCTTTCTTTCCTTATTATTCTCAATCACTAAACGCTGGTCCTGAATCTTTTAGGCTTATGGTTTCAGGAAGTAGCCAAGAGGGTTGGTGAACTCATTGCAAAGTCCTGTCTGGAGAAGGGAATCACAAAGGTGGCTTTTGACCGAGGTGGTTACCCGTACCATGGCCGTGTCCAAGCAATTGCTGATGCAGCCCGGGAACATGGCCTGGAGTTCTAAATTAGTAGCTCCCTACCTTGTTTCATGTTTAAGTTTGTAAACTGAGTTCATCAATTTTTTTTGTAACTCATGCTCTCTTTTCTGGTACTAGCTTCAATGATTCCATTGCTTTTATTCATCTAGTCAATACCTTTATCAGTTGAAGAATTTGTCTTTACTGGTAGCGTATCATGAGAATGCGTGCTAAAGTTATATCAAACTCTACAGTTGAAGACAATTAAAGGAACTGTGTCCTTTAGAAATACACTGAAGGGAAAATAAGGACAGGGGTGATATGCAGCGTTTTTGTTCCTTTCTTTTTCCCTTTTCAGTCTGCAGGGCCATTCCAGAGGAAGCAAACATTGCAAATTACAAATTTATGAGAAGGATGTGAAGCAATAGCAGGAAGAGACTTGTAAGCATCCTGCCATTAAATGATCTTAAAGTAGTTAGGTAATCATTAAGGTTGATACAAAACACTGAATCTACAAAATCTTGAGATCAATTTGTAGGCCAGCTGTATATGAATTCCCAGTACCTCGTTTGTCCATTTAAACCATAAATGCCTTCAGCTGATATAAGCCATGCACATCCGGTGTGACACCTGACAATGTCTGCCAAAGTTATAAGCATCAAAATGGTACTGCTGAACATTTTCCCACTCCAAATCACAGAAAAACAGTGTGGTACCAGTCACATTGTCAGAGAAGTCCCAGCCAAATTCATCTCCATCTTCTATGTTATGTACACCCAGATCATCATCTTTGGATTGGCAATGCAGGGTCATGTTCTTTCCAGATCCTAAGCTGTTCTTGATGCGTACATGCTTACTACCTGCAGTAACTGGTATGAACAAGCTTATTATCATCATCATCAGTATTGCCGGATGACTAATCTTCTCTGAACCTTCCATAATATCTGCTTCTATCTAGATCACCGTTTTTGCTCTGTTAATTCACAAGATGATAGAGGCTGTTACTTGATCCCCAGTTGCTGCGCCATTCTATGTGATTATAGAGTTTTCTGTTTGAAGGTTTTACAAGGTTGTGATATTGCCCGTCATGATAAAATTGAGGCATTAAAATGGAGATTTCTATGACATGAAATTGTTGTGGTTTCCGAAGGATATTCTGCTACCTCACCATTTTGTTGGTTTGCACACTTTTGTTCGACAGAACATCTCGTAATTATCAGCGTAGCAGAAACGGTAAAACAAAACGTAATAGGTTCGCTTGTTTTTCTCTTTTATTGGTCTCTTTTTGTGTCTAAATATATTGCTAGTTTACCATGCTTTGCATCAGAAATAAATGTTTGGCTAATCAAGATAATTGAGAAGAATTAGCTGAAATGACGACCAACAAAGATATTAATCGGAATGTCGCGATCAGAGATAACAGAAGGGACGGTAGGTTTTCGAATTAAGCAACTTTTGAGGGCAGTTGAGAGACATGATCTGCGCGATGAGGGTGACGTATACGAGGAAACACGAGCAGGATAATGTCAATTCCCAATAAGCTCTGATTATTTAAATTACAATTTTTATTTGAGGATTATCAGTCATTTATTTCTTCATTTACAGCTTTTTTGGCTTTTAATTTTGTTTCTTTTGTCAGAGAGATCCTAATGAAATTTGAGCAAATTATATTTAGTTTAGGGAAAATGGCAAAAAAAAGTTGTCGAAATAGAAAAATTGTAAATTAGGATCTATGACAATATTAATATGGGTTTTGACAATAATTTTTATGAACGGATCCTTGTGTGTACTTTTTTTTTGCAATTTTCCTTTTTTTTTTTTTGCTACAAAAAGTTTAGGTGAGTTGGGTCCCGGGAGCTCACCAAGGCCAGGGCATGCCTCCAGGCTCAAAGAGCGCTTACAGAAGTACTACAGATCGCCCACCAACAAGATTTTCACATCGGCAGCGGGATTCGAACTCACGACCTTGTGGGTTATGAGACGATTCCTTACCAACTGGATCAACTTTTGTTGGTTCCTTTTAGTTAGTTTACTTGTGAATGTTTTTGTTGTCAAAATCACGACCGAGGCTTTTTCATAAAGTCTCTCAAAAATTGGATTGTGCTTGGGCTTTGGAGGTTAATTATGCATTAAACAGACCTGTAAGTCCAAAATGGTACGAATTGGCCCAAATAAGGAGTTGGGTCGGGTTGTGAATGGGAGCGGGTAATTCTGGAACCGCGGAAATCACCAGAAGAATAAAGAACGAAGACGACGAAACGTTGAGCCGTAAACAAACAAATACAGCTTACAAAAACTCCGATTCGATGGTTCAGGGTGCGTTAGGTGTCTGTCGCGGCAGTACCATATGCTACTGGTCTCTCGGCGGCGGCTGCGCCGGAGCTCGGAGACTTCAGCTCCAAGTGTCACCTCTGAACTGCATTCCATATGCTGCTGGCAGCTTTGCAGCAGCAGCTGCTCCCTCTGATCGCTTCTCTCTGCTATCTCTCTCTGTGGGTTCGGTTTACTTGGGGAACAGGTGGAATCAGAGGCATTTGTGCTCTGCTGTTGCCTCTTCCGACTCTAAGGCCTCGATTCTCTCTAATTTGGAAGCCAATCAACCAGATTTGGACTTAGATACAACTGGTGGTGCTGGAGACGGGTTTGGCGACAGGAATGACGGTGGTGGTGGTGGAGGAGGAGATGGTGGCGACGGTAATGGAGGCAGCGCTGATGATGACAAAGGTGAGGAGGGTTCAAGCGGAGACGAAAAGAAGGCGGGGTTATCAATGTCTCAGAAAGTTACTCTAGGATATGCGGCGCTAGTTGGAGGTAATCGCCTTATTTTTGGCGGCTTCCTGTACCCTCTGCGTTGCAAGACTGCGATTTTTTCATTTATTGCTTTTGATAACAAGACTGGCCTAAACGTTGAGATACTCCTTTGGAAGGAAGAATGATGCATGAGTTTTATCCCCCTGTTTTCCTTCCAGTATTGTTTCTCAGCTAATGATGCTTGGTGGCATCCAGTTTACCTTAGAAAGGTTGTAATGGGCTCTGGAGATTCGGTCAAAGGTGTTTAAATAATGCTTCATTTGGATCTGCTCCCTAGTCACTTATACGCTAGTATTTACACTTGCTGGGTTTAAGGATATGCTTAAAACCCGCGAAGTTAATTTGATAAAAAAGTTGTAGTTTGGTATAGGGGCAAATCAATTCGAATCTAGATTGCTTTCCATCAAAGTTTTAGTTTGATTGTATCCATGCGTACAGATGCATATATTAAACATGACAGGACATAATACTATATGACGTCTTAAGATACTAGAGGACACTTAAAAATTTGTTGCCTCCTTGTGCCTGTGTTGGTGTTCATGCTTCCTAATTCTCTGCATTTAAGAAGTCGATTTTCTAATATACTGATGTTGGTACTTCTGTACCATTCTACCAATACCACTTAAGTTCTGACAGCAATGTTTTCCCCAGAACAAAAATGTTGAGGTGAATTGGGTTGTAACTTATTAGGGCCATGGCAAGCTTCAGTATTCAAAAGGTGCTTATATTGGTTTTGGAAACCTATTAGAGCCATGGCAAGCCTCACTGTTCAAAGAGTGATTATAAAGTAGTGTACAAATTATCCACCAATAAGGTCATCATGTTGGCAATAAGATTTTGACCCATATTTTTATGGGGAATGGACCAAGTCCTCACACACTGGACCAACATTTATTGGCCTAGACAAAGTAATTTTGACAGTAGATACATTTAAAATTTCATGTGATACCTCTGAATAACTGGAAGTGCATTGCATGTCGATTAGTTCATCAATATCAGATCTTTGAATAATTTGCAGCGTTTGTCGCATCCCAGACAATTATTTTATTGTGTTAAAGTCTCTGTAGTTCTTAACTAATCCATATTTTGGTCACCAGCAATGTCTGTCTGTTGAACTAGACCATGAGTATGCATTTTCTTATTCTTTTCCCAGTTTTGTATGGATTCTAATCTTGTTTATGTGGGGATTTTGGCAGCTGGTGGTTTAATTGGCTTTTTGAAGAGCGGCAGCCTGAAATCACTGTTGGCAGGCGGATTATCTGCTATGCTGCTGTATTATGTTTTTACAGAGCTGCCTGTAAGACCAGTTTTTGCATCATCTCTTGGGCTTGGTAAGTGATTAGTTTCTCAATACATATTCCACTGCAGTTTCAATTTTCTTAACCATGATCAAATGTGATTGGCAATAGTGCACTTTGTTGAGTTAGTAATTTCCCTAGTTGGGTGGGATACATTTGTGACATTGATACGCTTTAATTTTGACCTCTGGCATGATTAGAGTTTAAGGATTTTTACCCTGAAACCGTTGTCATACATGGATTTATTTTCTGCCAGGCATCTCAGCTGCGCTTCTGGTGGTGATGGGTTCTCGTTTCAAGAGATCGGGGAAGATTTTTCCTGCAGGTGTTGTATCACTTGTGTCTTTTGTAATGACCGGGGGTTACCTTCATGGAATTCTACGCAGTGTGCATTAGAATGTAAATAATGGAGATGAGGCTGTAGGTAAACTTCGTTGAAAACTCATCCCCTCTGGTAATAAAATGTGTTTTGAAATATAGTCTTTGTTGTGAAACAAGGATGTCATTTTGAACTTATTTTGGACCTCTGTTTCCTACTTCTTATCCCTCCGCTATTGGAAGAAAGTAACATATGCTTAGTTTGGGGGTTGTATTTGAACACGGTGTCCATATGTGCATATAACAATTACAGTTTTCTGCAGGATATTTAGCCATTGATCTCATTTTAAAAGCATCTGTAGTATTACTAAGAAAAGCAGGTTGGGTAAGGACTGGAGGAGCACTAAATATGAAATGTTTTTCAAGCAAGTGCCGACATTGATGGCATGGCTGCAATTGAAAAGAATATGAGGAGCCGACTGTTGCGCCCTTGAAAACCAAGGTTAAAAACTTCAACAGAAACCAAAAATTTTTTTTTTTAAAAAAAAAAACTTGGCTGAAAAGAGATAATAGACCCTCTAGACGGTTGTTTACTTGTACACTTCCTCATTAGCTTTGGAAGAGAGACATGCAACTTCTGATGTTCAACGTTAATAAGAGAGAGAAATTGACAATGTGTTGAACTTGCATCTTTAATTTTTTTTTTCCCCAGAGAAGAATACCTTCTTGTTTGTACTAACAACGCGAAAATTGAGGTTGATTGAAATATGCATGAGGGGGGCTCTTGAATGATCCATTTATTTAACCTGTCATTTTTCTAGAATATTTTATCACGCACTTGTAGGTGAACAGGGTCATGTATATAGATCAAAAAATTAAACGGGATTTGATTTTATTTCTGTTGAGAAAAATATATGGGTTTAAAATTTAAGGATAAGGAATTGCCGCAACGCCATTGTACTCTATCCATTAACGTCTCTTTTGTGGACTTTTCACATTCTTTGCTGAACAGTCCAGTCCATAACATAAAATCTACGCACGCACTATCGCACGAATTTAATCAAAATTTTATTTTATTAAGGGTGAACGAGTTTTCCACACCATCCATTGAAGCATCCTTGTTCTTTATTACTTGATCGGGCCAACATTAAATTAAAATAAAATAGTAAAGTGATGGGAAAATTAAGAGCGAGGGAAAGATTGAAGATGATGTTGATTGTCCTCAAAGATTCTTGAAGCGCCGGTTTGGTAAACCAACCCATTTTGATAATCATTCCCCTTGTACCTAATGAGTTGTTGACCATGCTCAACTAATTTTTCTAATCACCATTGCCTCTAAAATAATCTTTTAGTCATTGAAGAAAGTTGGTGTTATCATTTGCAGATTGCTTATGATTCCTTTGGAGTGGTTGGGAACATGGGGTTCTACAAATTAGGAGGAGCAAGAATTTGTCCATTCTAAACCTTAAAAATTCCAGTGAAATATGCTTCCATTATTATGAAGGAAAATTCATTTACAAGATGCCATGGATTTAATTAGTCGGTCATCCACGTCTCAACTAAGACTCACAAGGGGGGAAGACACCGTCCTCCTTCAGAACATGCCAAGAGTCAGATTCTTGGAAAATGGGCAAAATAAATTATAGGAATAAATTACAGTAATGATTAATGAAGTGAGCTGTGATCTGCCACAACAAAATCATATAATACTTCTTTCGTTTTTAATTACAAGAACTAGTTGATTAATTTAAAAAGATTAAGAAAAAAAGTTAAATTAATTATTTGTAATAAATAGATGTTGTCTTTAAAAAAATATCCTTGCTAATCAAATGTATTGATTAAAACTACCATTGTTAGAAGAATTAACTTGGAAAAAAAAGTATAAATATAATAGATAAAGTGAATTGGAGTGTTATATTTAAAACCAAAATAAAAATCAAACAAGATTTTATATTAAGAACCGGAAATAGTATTAATTTAGATAATTCTCAAAAAATGAGCATATTTAAATTCTTTACATCCAAAATACTCCCATTCTCATTTAAAACTTTTAATAAGCCAATCCACTTTTGTCCCGAGAAACAAGAGAGATAAATATTTGGAAAGAAGAAATACTGCAGAGGAATCATAAAAACAAACGCCACAATATGAACATGACATATAATTAATTGTCCAGAAACACAACATTGTCCAAGAATAACAATTAAGATGGATGTTCTGAACATAGAGAACAGACACCATTGTAGACTTTCAAGTCACATTCACCGACCCTTTTCAGGTTCAGCAGTTAGGTTACATGTATACTGAAGACTGAACAAAAAACCATATCACAAATTCAGAGTCATTAAAGTCATTAAACTTTTACATGCAAACATATTGAGGTTCTTCTACACACCAGAATAATTTTAGCCATTAAGTAGAAACAACTCTCGAAACTTAAGATGCAGTGATACTAGGTTGAAGCTCCTCCTCTGAGTGTTTGAAGGAGGCCAGATCAGGTGCATTATCAGCACTGCAGCTGTTCTCTGTGTTTTCAGACGCTTTGGTTCTTGCTGGAGACGCATATGGGGCTCTGCTCCCCAACCTGTAGGAAAAATAAAGAAGCCCATTAGGGAACCAGTAAATGACCAATTAATTGGCCAAAAGTGTACTCTTGGTTTTGTCCCTTAACTTTGAATGAAGTTTCTACTTTGTCTCTTAAATTTTTCTGGATTTCAATTTTGTCTTTAATCTTTTCAAGTATTGTCAGTGTTTTCCCTTAGACCCAACTAAGAGAATCACACGAAGGAACAATGCGATGCATCATTCTGTGTACAGGATATTCCTTGCAGACTCTCACAGAATCACATCTAGGAGAACATTGAAATTGACAATTCTTCAGAAAAACAAATGATGAGACTGGAATTGAACAAAAATTAAGGGACAAAACAAAGTCAGAGATATATAACCCACACAATAATCTAGCCAGAGAGACTTTTGCATGCAACACATCCCCACAAGCACTACAGATATGCAACAAGCACATGATAGATGAACTCACAAGAACAAACCAACCAAACATGGCAGATATAGTACCTATCTCGTCGCTTCTCAAGAAAGCGCTGCAGTGACTGTCTGCGTGCAATTGGAAATTCTGAACAGAGATATCATCCAAAAGGAACAAAGAGATTGGAATTATTAGTAAATTTGAATACCAGACAACAAATACGGGGGCTAAGTTGATAAGAACACATCACACAACAAAAGATGACAAGCTCATTCAAGAAGTCATCATCTAAATGTAGTTCAACAAGGGGAAGAGTGCCACCTTGCAACCCACAAATGGAACTCTTCTGCGCAGGAAAACATAGAGGTTTTGGTGAAGCCACATTATTAGGAGTTCCCTGTGGAGAAGATGGCCTTGAGGGAATGGGTGAAGTAAAGGAGGATTGCATTCCACTCTTCATGTCAGCAGACTTAGCAGCAGAAGCAGCAATACGTATTATCTCATGTACCTGTTCATGAAACAGGGGTAACAAAAATATCAAATGAAGAACTGGAATGAGGTACAGCAGTAGCAAAGTTCCTTTATGACATCTAAGTTTCAGAAAGGGGCTACCTTTTCTGCAGGAATTCCATCATAGACACAAACATTCCCATTAAAGAAGATGGTGAGCTGAGTTGCATTCGGTCCAGATGCTGGCATTGACCTAAAATATCAACAGAAAAAGTAGTAAACATGAAACAAGTGATGACACATGCATGCAACAAAGTAAGCTAGACATTAATTGGAATTAGAATTCTTTCAGAATCAGTGATGCACAAGACTAGCAGTTTTCCTAGATTTCAAGAGTCATTACCTTGATATGTATTTAGAAGAGTCTCAAGATTTGGGTGTGAAGTGAGATAAGAAGTTTCCACAATTTCATACAAGTCCGGATAACAATTTGTCAAAGGGTCCAAAAAATGGATTGCAAATTGATATCACGTGATTACGAAATATTGATTCTTTAATGCATTGTCCTTCAAAGGAATATCAAAGCAGTGGCATCCTTTTATATCACTTATGCCCTTTATTCTGGCATACACATTTATCTAAGCATTAAAAGCATTTCCTCACAAAAAAATGGATATGCAAGATGCATCTCATTGACCATGGCAACCGTCGTCATATCTGTGACTTTAAAAAGGTATGATTTCATCCCTGAGGCCGATGTGTTAAGTTTATATTTATCTTGTAACAAAACTTGAATTCTAACTAAGCTGCTGAACAGAATACATAATAAAAACTCTTTATGTGCAGGTAGCGCTCATATGAGCTATTTATATTGGCAATCCTCCATGACATCCACGCTAATTGAAGTGCTATTAGTTCAAGCATTTTGTTCCATTGGTGAAAGGCAATCCAAGGAATCATGAGCAGCGTTGTTTTAAAAGGATTTAAGTTGCTCTTTGTCCTTTCAATTAATGTACTGCATATCTGCGTAAGGTAAAAACTTAGCTTTGTTAAGTTGGTATTTGGTAAATTAAATGAGTTTTAAGTCACGGCTTCATGATTCAGGTACAGTCTGTAAAATAATTCCCTGTTAAGAGAAAATCCTTTTCATGAACAGCTTTTTCCTTGATCTAGGATCGGGAACACACGAAATGCATTTAAAACCTTGATCTGAAGCAAACTTGAGGCACAGGCTACAAAAATGAGCACTTCGTTTACCATAACCCCAAATTATCTCTTTCTTTCTATTCTTATTGCTTCTAATGTTGTATTTTTATCCCCTCTCAGCACACCTGAAGCCATAAATTAAATTATTTTCCAGACATAAATATTCGTCCGTGATTTCTGTGTCCTAAAAACAGTTAAAGTACCCAAAGGCACACCGTTTAGCTTAACACAGCACTGGCATTAGGAGGCCCTTAAAGGCGCTAACTAAGAAACCATGGCTTATCTCGCATACGCGGCTTGACATCTGAAGGAACTGGAGAGTGTTAACTTCAATTATCGAGACCTAGTGGGTAAATAGCTCGCCGAGAAAACAACCAAACGCAGAAAGAGTCCAAGAAAAAGGGGTTCCGGGTAACTTCTAGCAGGTAGCGTATACATAAATAGAGAGGCACAATTATTCAAAAGGACAAAAAGGGAGACACAAAGCAGAACCAAAATAGAGAGAAACCTACCTGTTTGCAGAGAGTTGCTCCTTTCCCAGTAAATCTCCAGCAGATTCTTCAACTGCCTCTCCGTTACAAGCATCACCGTCAACATTTTTCCCAGGATTCGCAGTGAGGGGAGAAGCTTCTGGAACCAAGTCCTGGCCTTTCTCTCCTCCGGCTCCTTGCTCGGTCATGGGCTTCACCCCATCATCAGAGTCAAGCTTTCCCTCCATCTGGAAGATAATTGAACAGATCGATCCAAACGCTCCCGTAGATTTCAACCCCAACAACACCGGATTTGCAAGTGTTTGATATCTGGAAGCTTTTATGAAGCTGTTATTCCCTGTGGTGTTCAATTATCAGGAATTATAAATTCTTTGTGGAAACAATATTTCAATAAGCAACGTGTTTTTTGTGCTTCGATTTGTTATTTGTTTTCTTCTCCCTTGTCTGTCTCTCACATTGCCACATCTTTGACCTTTCCCTTCCGCCAATGGAAGCTTTTTCTCTTTGGCGCGGGACGCTGACACGTCAGCAAACTGTACCGAATCCAGAAATCACTATGCACAAGCAGTTGCGATGGCAGAAAAATTTACTCACTTTCCCTTTCTGCCCATCGGTTCCTCATTATTTCTCTCTTCTTTTTCCTTTTTTCCCTCCAAAAGAATATAACTCGTGGCTCCCACGGAATGATCTGAATGAAAGTGAGGCATCTAGTAATTTGATTAAAAAGTAATTACAAACGGGTTTTAATTAGAAATCAAGTATCTACCCCTGATTCTATTTACAAATACTAAGTATAATTTTACCCTTTAAACAGCTATTCTTAGAAAATATATTAAATTAGAGTAAAATTTAAAAAATAAAAAAAATTGAAATAGGGTTAATGAATTTTAAAATTGCGAGAATTTGAAAAAAAAATTGAATTTCAAAATTTTAAACCAATATTATTTACTACTCTTTAACAATAATTAATAGTATTTAAAAAGTAAATAACAACACTTTTTTTTGCTTAAGATTTAAAAATTTTAGATGCATTTTTAGGATTTTTTTCCTTTTAAATTTTTACCGATTTGAATAAAATATATTAGAAGTAATTTAAAAATAAAAAAAAGGACCAAAAGAGTAAATTGCTCTTTAATAAAATTTGTCAAGGTCACTGTACACTTCTTGAAAGGATTTCCCCTATGTTCCTTATCGCGACGCAGATTCAAACATTCCCGGATGCAGGGATAATGTATCATTTCCTTCACGAATTCGCATTTCCAATTATCATTACAAGCACCTAGCTATCCTCATGACTAATGGTATAACTTGCTTTTCACCCAGAGCCGAAGCGACAAAGGGAAGTAAGAAATATTACAATCACGCCAGCAAAGGAAGTCCTATCATATTTACAAAATGACATTCTATTCACGTAAGTTGCGAAGAAGAAGACTAATTTATTAGGAGACTACCCTTAAACTTAACGGCACTTCATTCTGACTCCTGCTAATCAGAATTCTTCGTAGGTAGTCATTTTTCAATAAAAACACTAATGTAATAAGCATAAACAAAAAAAAAGCTCAATCTCCCAAAAAAACTAGCCTATTAGAAAGAATAGCTCCTATCAAAGTTGGTCCAGTTAATAAGAAGTCGACTCATAACTCAAAAAGTCGTAAATTTTAATCTAATTGATTGTATGAGGATTTTTGTTGGTGGGTGATTCTAAGTATCTTGGTAAGTGTCATTTGAATTAGGAGATATACTTAGGTTCTTAATCCTTAAGAACTAACCCATCTAAATTCAACAAAAATAGAAGAAGAAGAAGAGTAACTTAGGCAATTTAGCATGGATTTGGATAATATTTGAAAAAAAAGAAGCATATTTAGTTATACAAAATAAATATATAAAAAACATTATTGTCCTATAAAATGTAAAAATGATTATTTTAGGAAATTCCAGACAGCGACGCCTATACCCAAAATAGCTTGACGCAAAACATGGATGACACGTGATATAAAATTTGTGATGAGATCCACTAAATATGAAGTGATAAACTTTGTACTTGCTACTGTGTTTAGGAAACAACTTATCACAAAATAAGTAGGAAAAATCTTTAAAAAGTGATGGTTGAATTTTAAAATTTTAAATCAGTATTAGTTACTATATTTATTAAAAAATGACTACATTAAAAAAAACAAATGATAACATATTTTTGTAATAATTCCTGATTTGAAATTTTTAAATTCAATAATTATTTTTTTTGAGATTTTTCCAAATAAGTATTCATCTGGATTTGTGTTAATTAATTAACCTTACTAAAAAACCAGGCCACTTTTACTTTCTCCCGTCTTTCCTTTTTAATGTCATTGTCGTCAACTTTAGCTTTAGGGCGTGTTTGGTTGGACCATGATTTGTAAAAATAATTTCATGACATACAAAATAAATATTAAAAAAATCTTATCTCAATTTATATAAAAATATTTTTTAAAAAGTACTCTTTGAAATCTTATCAACCAACCACTCTACCTGTTTTCTGATGGTTTATGTTCATGAGGAATCAAATCGCTGAGATCTTTTGTTGACCCAATAAAATCCTCAAAAATCTCCTGGGCTTGGAAATGACTTTGTTTTCTCAGGAGAGTGACTGATAATGACTAAACAATAAGTATACAAATGGCAAAATACCCACTTTTGGCGTTTCTGCCATTAAAAAAAAATCTGCAGACTAAAATACCCGACTTAAATAGAAGAATACAAAGACGGCTGATATATGTATATAAATAAACGAACAATACGTTAGGCTTGCTACACTACATTTCTTATCATAGGTGGAATATTGCATCAGATAAAACTAGTTATTTATGATGTTGGCCAAATAAATAATGTAGTTGGTTCAGTATTCCTTCTTGGTTATCCATCTCTTGCTAGTAAAATCAAATGAATAGGAAGAATTGTGCATGAACAAGTGCTGAGACGAATTAGATTCCTACAGTTATAGCGTAGTACTACTACTTGACTTATCCAGTTTGACTATGCCGTACTTGCAGAACACCAGCTTGAAGTGATTGTTTTTTTAGGGGTGTTCAAGGCCGGGCCATTCCGGTCGAGTCCGTTCCAGTCCAGACTTTATTGCGACGGGACAGGTCTGTCCTGAAATTTTTAGGGACGGGAAAAAAAGAGACAGGACAGGACACGGGACGAGATCGTCCCGTCCTGGCACAATCCGGTCCCTTTTATTTTTAAAATTTTTATCTTATTTATATAATATTATTTTTTATATATTTTTTTAAGATCTGAGACTATTGCATGGAACTATAGATATATTTATTCACAGATTTATATTTGTTGATGATTTGAGACTATTGATGATTAGAATCTATAACAAGTTTTATTGTGTTAAAAGCTTTTGTTTAGAGTTTTTAATGACTACTATATGTAATATTTTGAGCTTTTGTTTAAGGGTGCCTAAAAAAATAAAAAATAAAACAAAAATATGTTTTTACAATACCTAAGTCTAAAAAACTACAATTAGAAAAAAAAATAAATTTTATTAAAAAATTAAAAAATATATATATCGGGATGTCTGGTCCCGGTCTTGTCCCGACTGGGATCGAGACAATACCGGGATGGGATGGGATACATGATAGAAATTCTGTCCTGTTATTGGTTATCAGGACGGAATCGGAGTAGATCTGTCTCAGTCCCAATCTGTTTTGTGAATAGTCTTAGTTTTTTTCTTCAACAAAGGCATTTTTGTGAGAAAATATGTTCCCAGGAATACCCCGTCAAGTCCTGAGTACAATTCAAAGCTGCCATTCCTGTGAAGCATTTATTTGCATCACACAATGCAATCTATTTATTCATTCTCTTTCTTTCTAAGGGCAAATGAGGATAAAATGAGTTCAGATCACGAACCAGATAATTTATTGCAGGATATCGTCCCTAGGTCTTCATCCTCGGTATTTTTTTTATATAATCATATTATTTTGCTTGAAGCTATGTCTTGACAAAGATCAATATATATATTTATATATAATACGCAACAATTGAACCTAGAGACCGCGACAATTTTAAATGATATAATCATTTATTAGTTAGTGGTTGTTATTTGCTAAACTGTTTTTTTAGTTCTTCATGATTAAACTTGTAACTGAATCAATAAGCGCGTGTGAAAATAGTAGTTACGCTTTGATGGCATGATCATTTGTTATTCTATTAGCTATTACAATCAAGTAATTTTAGTCAGTGTTTATACTCCTCCGTCCTTATTATAGACCCAATTTGACTTTTTATTTGGTCCTAATTATAAGAATCCATTTTCTCTCTTATATTTATGCTTTTTTCCAAGATAATCCTTCTAATAATGATAGTTTTAGCCAATATACTTAATTAGCAAGAATATTTTAGGAATAACAATACTTATTTATTATAAATAACCAACTTAACTTACTTCCTTAATCTCCTCAAATAAGTCAATTGGGTCTTATAATTAGGACCGGAGGAGTATATGTTTTTTAGGATGTTTCCGGATGGAAATATATAGACATCCATAATCTAGTATTTCTGAAAATGAGAGTAGGGTTATACCTTCTAAAATGTATGTTTTATTTAACAGTTAGGCTTTCTAAGAAACTTTTTAAGCCTATCAGGATAATATAAACTTGTTACGAATTTATAATATTATGCAAAATTATGTATTTGGTATTACCTTGTTAGTTGATTATATTGTATCATATTTTATGATATATTTTAGATAATTTAGATTGAATTTATAATTTTGAATTGATTTATATAATTATGAC
The DNA here is from genome assembly GCF_004799145.2 of Neltuma alba. Lineage (NCBI taxonomy): Eukaryota > Viridiplantae > Streptophyta > Magnoliopsida > Fabales > Fabaceae > Neltuma > Neltuma alba. The sequence goes on along the minus strand of NW_021637820.1, from coordinate 54,277 downwards.
ATATTTTTAGTCTTACTTAAAGGCCCAGGTTTAAGCCTCTTTGAAATTTATAAAAACATAAGTTTTTTTAGTAGGTTTTTGTGGTACCTCACTTTTGTATGGGCCTGATGGCTTGAAAAAAAGTTATAAAATATCACCCTCGGCCGACTTCTTATAAAAAAGAGCCTGTCTGTCTATTAGCCTGGCCTGTTTTTAGCTACTGAAGTACTGATGGCAGTGAAACCATTTTACGACCTCCTCAGAAATGATGAGTTTATAGTTTAAATTCTGCTGTTAATATGAGAATTTTTGTTGAGGTGATTTTTGAAATCTGTGATTCAACTGACTAAATTTTTTTGTAACAAAAAAATTTCTGTTGTGCAAGAAAGGAAAAAAAGTAAGCGTTTTAACTATGTTGGCCAGAGTAATTTATTTAGGATCAAGCTGCATCCAACACTTTAAAATATTTTTCGGGTACATTCAGTATTCTAAAATATTTTATGGTGTATCCAATACCCTAAAATATTTTTTTAGATGTATCCAATACCCTAAAGTATTTTGTAGTACATCTAGCATTTTAAAGTATTTTTTTAGGTGCGTCCAACAGTCAAAATATTTTTTTGATGTATCTAGCACCAAGGCAAAAAAAGTACTTCAGAGTGATGGACATCCCTAAAAAATATTTTAGGGTGCTGGATGCATCACAAAATATTTTAAGATATTAGATGCACCCCATAAAATATTTCAGGGCGTTGGATGCAACTTAACCCATTTATTTATTATAATTTATCTATTTTTTTGAAAAATAGATTTGTTGTCAAATGGACCCTGTCCCTAATCCAGCGCAGGGTACCGAATATCAGCACCTTCTGCTCCTCATCGATCTTCGAAGTAATTAAGTGATCAATTTTCTGTTTCAGACATTGAAGTTGCAATTTTTCACTAAGGAGAAAAAAGTAAGGAAGAAACCCATTTGACGAAGATAAGAAAATGTCAGTGGAACCTCCCCAATTCCAAGAATCAGCGCGCTGCGATGTCTGCAATTGCAGCTTCAACACCTTCAGGCGACGGGTACCTCTCTCCTTCCTCCCAACCCATCCCCTAATAAAGAATTCCTGGCTATTGATCATTTTAGTCATGCGTATAACTATTCGCTGCTTCATTTTATATTTGTAAATTTGGAATTTGGGTAAAGATCGTGTTTTGTGCTATTTAGATAAACGAAGACCAGGTGTGCTGATGTGATCTTGCTAACATGTAATCTATCACATATAAGTGGTCATGAGATTCAGTGTCTTGCGAAAAGTATTGAAATGATTTAAATTAATATGATCTTCCATTAGGATAAGAGGATTGATGTAGCAGAAGTAAAGTGGCTTTATTTTATGGTTTTGAGATACTTATAATTATAATGTAATTTAGTAATAACAGCAGATTGGAAGGAATTCATAGATTCTGTAGAAAATCTTATGGACTGAACTGGCTCATGATTAGGGTGAGCCAGCTTAGACTGTTCTGTCCTGCCCAGTGACTGAAAATGTGATTTTAGTAAATCCCACCTGTAGTAGCCACTATTGGGAAACCATGAAGCTGCTTTTACTTTAATGCCAAATTATGATGTGATAACAATGGGAACTAAAAATTGTGCTAGTATGTTTGGAAATGGGACTAAAAGTTTGCGAAGGGGACTCATTCCCCTTCAAATTATCTTTTCATTTTACTGTTACGATTTAAAAATTTATATCTGTAAGATCTGCATGCAGCACCACTGTAGATGCTGTGGGAGAACATTGTGCCATGAACATTCATCCAATCAAATGGTATCCCCCCCCCCCTTTCCTCTTGTTTAATAGTTATGCAGATTGTTTTATTGGTGGTTGAACTTTATTCAAAGATATCTTTATTTGTAGGCTTTACCTCAGTTTGGCATTTACTCGAATGTCAGAGTATGCGCTGATTGTTTCAACAATTCGGGGTAAATTACTTTCTGTTGAACATCATATCTTGTTACATTTGTTGAAGTAGCATCTGATTTCTAAGCTAGCTATCCTGCTGTTTTTATATAATACATTCTAACTATGCTAGGATGATTTAGAAGGTTTCCTTCAGTTGAGCGTCTAATATGAATACCTTGTACTTTTTTATATCTTATTCCCTCCCTCATTTGATGGAAAATCAAATTCACAAAATCTTTGAATGAGAGACAAAGCTCTGTATATATTTATGCGTGCAGATAAGAATTAAAAGCTTCAGAATTCTTTTAAAATTATGTTGTTTAGCCATCACTGCATGCCTAGGCTTAATGCTTGATCCACCAATTGAATGTGGAGCAGAGTGCTCAATGTGCAATACATTAATTGGTATAGAATACTGGCATATTCTCTAATTTATGCCTTGTCAAATGGAGAATGGTATCATTCTAAAGACGCACTAGAAACTGTTTGAGATATTGTTAAATAAATTTTGGTCCTTCACTCAGCAACTTAACATTTGTGTTAAAATGGTTTTTTTAACCCCGAGTGAGAGAAGAATTCTTTCCTCACATTTTTATGTGGGGGATGTGCTTGCAGTAAGGGCAATATATTGAAGGAACTTTTTGTTTGTTGAGTAAGCATCTATTGTGAGCTCTCATCTGCATGCATCCAAACACTCCTGTAGCTTTTTTTTTTTTTTTCCGGGGATGAGTGGCCTAGCTAAACTAGCACTGCTTTTTATCAACGGCTCAAGAAAGTTTACCTGTGCGTTGATTAGTTTCTTCTTGCCAATGTGAATAGTTTTAAGCACTTCATGTTACCCATGGCTAGTTTAATTTTGTACCAACTGTAGATAATATTATTCGTGGAACAAAAATAAGACTTTTCAAAATATAATTATGGGGCCTGTTGGGAAATCATTCAACGAAGCCAAAGATCTTACTCGATGTTAGAGCTAACAGCTTTAAACTTTGGTTATAGATTGGTCTCAAGAGTAAATAACAGTAGTAAGTCGTCTAGCTTGATGGTGTGAGGTGGAGTTATTGGCAGATTTTTTTTTTTTAATAATTATCATTGACCTATGGCTATGTTTCTTGTCTTCTCTGAAAAATTTGGCTTGGCCGTACTTAGTCTTTTATGATATTGCTATCTGTTAAGGTATCAACAATAAATCATGTCTTTTGTTTGGGTCAGATCGGGGAAGCCTGACCCACAGGTTTCTTCAGATGGAACACATACCATTACAAATGCATTTTCCAAACTAGACATTGATGCGCATGTAAATTCAAAGATCGCACCAACAGCAGAGAGTAAGGTTGCAGTAGGTATTAAAGAGTGTAAATGTGGAATGCCTCTTTGCATTTGTGAAGCTCCAGCCCCTTCTTCTGATGAACAGCCCCAGCAGGTAATAGACTTCTATCATCATAAGGTGCATATATCATTTGGTGCAGTCATGTGCTCATTGGTTTCTTTTTTCTCTTTAGCACAAGAAAAAAATCACTCCAGTCATAACACCTCCATCAAACCCTAAACCAAAGAAGTCAGATGTTCCTAAAAGTAGAAGCTCTACATCAAACAGCAAGTTTAGGTGGGTATTGATTGTTAGATCTCTGTTATGACGATGTTACTTTTAGTATCTACTTAAAGACCAACATTATTCTTTTGCATATGTTGATTACTGCCTGGTTTTATCATTAGTTAAATTCAGTCTAGAAGAAAAGAGAGGAGCTTCTTATCTTGAAAGCTTTAACTTACAAATTTACAATATATTTTCCTCCAAGATATCTAAGCCCTAGTAGTCGAGTACCAGAGCATTATGTACAACTTCTTGATATGGTTTATTTTTGTGCTATACCTGCAAAGGTGCCACTCTTTGATGCCTGTTTTTTCAAGATATCTTATATTCATAAAGAAGCCATTATTTTCAGTATTTTTTTGCTCATAAACTGGGTTTCACAAAATCTGTACCCAATTATGCTCTCCGATAGTTTGTGTTATCATTATTTGATGTTCGTTATGCAAACTACAGTTCTTTCAATCTTGGTCATGTTTCCCGTGGTGCCTCTGACAGTTCCCTGATGGACTATGAAGCTACCGGAGAGGTATCATATCTTTACATAGATTTATGCAATATTCAAGGCCCCATTGCCTGAAGATCCTAGTTTTATCAAATTGCATACTAATTGCATTTTGTGTTCTCAGGGTTTGAGAGAAGCAATAAAAAATGGTGATGCTGCTTCTGTTAGGAAACTTCTAAATCAGGTCACCCCCCCCCCCCAAAAAGAAAAAAAAAAAACCATTTGGTTTAAAAAGAAAAAGAGTTTACGCTTTTTTAGCTTTTTTCTAGAATCAGTATTTATATGAGTTTTAATGTGTGCAGGGCGTGGATGCAAATTACAGGGACAAGCAAGGACTGTCTTTATTGCATTTGGTATTTCTCTCTTTCTATAGGCACGCACGCATGCTGAACCAGCATTTGGATCTGATTGCATAAACATAACTATATATTGTTTTATTTTGCCGACAAACATAATTATATTTTTTAATCACATATAATTCTTACTTATTTCAACGTTTTCTGAAGGCTGCTGTCTTCAATCAGACTGATATAGTTTTCATTCTCATGGATGCTGGGGCAAGCTTAGAATACAAGAATGCACAAGGCAATTAAATCCTTTCTCTTCTTAGGGTTCAGCCATTTAAAGTGTTGTTATGACAGTAGGCCTAACTAATTACTTGTTATTCAGGAGAAACACCATTGGATTGCGCACCGGCTACCTTGCAATACAAAATGCAGAAGAAGATGGAAGAGAGCAAGGCAACGGATGCTCAAAGCAAATGATAAACATGTCACTTCCCTAATTTACTTATGCTTGGGCTTGGGGAGGCCAAAGCAAGCATGACACAACACCAGCGTCCCAGACTCCTTTCTTTTGCCCAACAATACATTTTGGCTTCTTTATAATGCAAAAAAGTGTTTATTTCCTTTCTTTTGCAATGACATGGCTTGGTATGAAACGAAGAACGTAAAGGATATATAGAACACATCTTTTTGCACCTCAGAATCTTCTGAACTGCTCCATATAGTTCAGTGTATGACCGTTGATGAGCATGTTGGCTTTCTCACGCTGACAGCATATAACTCGCTCTCATTTCTTTGTTAACTCTCTGTTTGGAGGTGTCAAGGAGAATGAAATACTGAACAAAGATTAATTTCCGATGCAGTCTCTTGCCATGATATTGATTGTTGCGTGGGTGGAACGAAACGACTAGTCCTTATCTGTGAGCTTGGCTGACCTAGATCTGAATTCGAAATTCCAATGTATCTTTAATAGTGCTGCTTTCAAGAAAGTCTCTTGGCTCTTTATTATTTGTTTACTTGAATCCCTTAACGCATGATAGTTGAAAAGAAACGCGGATAATTCTCTTCAGCCTGGGCCTGGATATGAATAATTTTTATATTAATACTCCTCTGGTCCTTAGCTATTTTCATCACCCATCAATATCAATCAATAGTTAATACTACCTCCAGTCTTTAATATAAGATGTTGTTTGACTTTTATTTTAGTTTTAAATATAAGACCTCAATTTATTTTGTCTATCATATATATGCATTTTTTCCAAAATAGTTTTTCTAATAATGATAGTTTTAGCCAATGCACTTTATTAACAAAGATATTTTAGAAAAGACAATACATATTTATTACAAATAACTAACTTAACTTCTTTCTTTGATTTACTCAAATTAGTTAACTAGCTCTTATAATTAAAACTGAAGGTAGTGTTATACTGCAATTTTTATGCAAGCGTGTTGCTGAAATTTTAAATCACCACCTCCCGTTATCATGTTTGCTACTATGTACATATTGAAGCCATCCGCAGATGCAACCATGTGCAATATGCTCAACAATTTAAAACATATGATGCCCAAAATACTTAAAAGAGCAAAATATCACTAATATGAAAAGAAGCAGTGTCGTTCACAATTTTGGCGAAAAATACCTCTCATAAAAGAGTGTAGTTATCCATTTCAAATTGAGCTTTATAAGTAATTTATAGTCAAATCACTTGATCACCCAGATTAGCAAATACAATAAGCAAGTCATGCATCCTAACAACAATTATTCACAAGCCTAATCGCATAATTTAGCTTTCTATAAAATTTATGTATTAGTAGAAAAATGTGTTTGTTTTTTTAATAGAAGATGACTTATAAATAGTACAAATTTTATTTTTTTTATTTGCATCAGTAATTCAGTATTGATAAGCTTTGAATTTTACACACCTATTTACATCATTTCTTACAAACTAAGCTAGTTTTTTTTTCTTGCTTTTTAACTTATTTATCTATTTTTTGGCCAACATTTTAGCTCTTCTTTTTGTTGGGTGCACATTTTAACTCGTTTATCTAAATTCCTCGAAGTTGACCATGAAGGCCGAAACGATTGAAAAAACAGCTCAGACGACGTCCCAGCGTAAGAAAAATTTTCGCGGGCCAAAAAAAAAAAAAAGCCATTGGCTTGAGCAAAATAATCTTCTTCCCTGTAAAATCTCAGATGGGAGTTGAGACTGGCAGCATAGAATGTTTCATGGTCTGAAGCGAGAGACCAGAGCAGACCCGTGATGAAGCTTTAGAGAAATATACTACAGACAGATCCAAAAGCGTTACTTTGTCTCAATTGCTCTTTCCTTCTCCATTCTCTCATTGCTATTTACTCTGATCTATTCACGTTCACTCTCTTTTATTTTTGCCGAGGTATAATTTTCTCCCACTTTCCTATCGTTCTGTGGCATCGAATTCCTTCGCTGGTGGATGAGTTACCGATTGCGGAGACTTTTCCGTGGATTCTTAGGATTAATGGATCTTGTTTTGGTTTCTTTTGATCTTCAATTTAGCTGCATTTTCGTTTCGAACCGAGTTGTCTGGGTGGTGATCTGTGTGGCGGTTTGAATTTTGCTGCCAGGAGTTTAGCAAAACAATGGCTGGAGGTGCTGCTGGGGGTTTTGTAACTCGAGCATTCGAATCACTGCTCAAAGAGTGTTCTTCTACCAAGAAGTATCCCGAGCTACAGAAGGCTCTTCAGACGTACATAGGTTGCCAACCCTAGATCCTGTCTTACATTGCCTTTCTTTTTCTTTTCTCTATTTTAGTTGTCGTTATGACCCGCTTTTGTCTATTCCAAGCGATCTCTTATTCTAGTTCAGTTAGCGGGAATGCTCGATGCTGCTACTATGCTCATGGTTTCGTTAATTGCTTTGTGGATTCTGTTTTCTTTTCAGACGTTACTAAAGGTTTCAATCAGATACAGCAGGCTGCTCCAGGTGAGGCCAATCAAGCAGCACCCTCTGCAGGAGATGAGAGGTAAATGCTTCAGATTATTCTTGTTAATTTTGCATTTTTCCTCTTCTAGCTTCCAATATAGCATTGTCACAAAAAAAGGTTATTATTGTCAAAGCTATCATTAAGCTCTGAGAAAAACATTCTCTGTTTACTTTCGGTTCTACCAGCAATCTATCAGAACAATGAAGCTTTACTGTCACTTCGCCTAATTTTATCAGGATTTAAAAAAATTTTCTTTGCCCTTTAAGTTTCTCATGTCATTCATGGAGGAAGTGCATGATTCCTCTATGTTTTAGCATCATAGATATGTTATGTGCAGCAATATTATGTTGCAAATCATTATTATGACACATTATAGTTCTTTGAACATTTCCTTCTGATCTAGTCAATGCCACTCTCATTGAATTTTTCTACTGTAAGCTATTTAATAAATTAATTATATGGAAAATGAATCATCCTTATATGGTGAGAGTGAGATCAATCCCTCCATATTGAATCTGGTCTTTGGAGCTGTGTAGTTATAACAGAGAAATAATTTTTGTTTGTAGCGCGCTTGACACTGAAGCTGGAGCAACTAGAACAGAGGCAGATCAGTCACAGAAGGGTGAACATGTTATTGAGGAGGCAGAGCCCGGTAGCAGGCCTAAGAGTGTAAATATTACTGCTATTTTAGCTCATGCTGGGCATACTCTTGATGGAGCTGATGCGGAGCTTGTTTTGAAGCCACTCAGACTTTCCTTTGAGACAAAGAACTTGAAAATTCTAGAACCTGCCTTAGACTGTCTACATGTATGTGCTCACTTAATTGGTTTATGTTCTTACCCATTGATGGAGGAAGGGAGAAATCCTTCTATTTCATCATTGACTAATGTTTTGTGTGTATATAAATGTATGTAAGTTTGTGTGAATATACACAGAAGCACTAAGTTGTGATATATTCTTGATAAATCTTACAAGTAACCATGAACATTGATGGTAAAATTGAGAGAGTTGCTTAATCTACTTGTTTACTTTTAAGCACAGAAACTTATTGCTTATGATCATCTGGAGGGAGATCCTGGGTTAGATGGTGGTAAAAATGCCCCACTTTTTACAGACATTCTGAACATGGTTTGCAGTTCTATCGACAATTCTTCACCTGACAGGTATGCATCAATGTAGTTTTTTAATGGCTTTCTGAATTCAAGTTTCTTATTTCACCTATTTTATTGAAGCAGTACTGTACTCCAAGTGCTGAAGGTACTTCTTACTGCTGTGGCCTCCGCAAAGTTCAGAGGTACTGTTGTTAAATCAAATCCATTTTCTTGTGATATATTTCTGCTGAGAATAATTTATTGCTGTGAACAAAACATATTTGAGGATCTTGCATATAGGCTTTAGTTTAATGTACCTTGTTTTCACTTTAGTTGCAGTAAGTGATGTGGATGCATTTTGTGTATAGGTAGTAAATGGTTAATATATTGTTCATTGAAGACAAACTTTTTTCTCAAAAGGAGCCTAAATTTCATGTTTAATTAGACCCTTTTTTTGTTTTCAAATATTATTTTTGAGTATCTTGCGTTCATTTTAGTAAGTATTTCATAATCAGAAATAAAGATATCTATAAGTGTAGATTTAACAGAATTTTATCCCTGTCTATCTTTCAATAAGCTGAAGTAAATAAGGAAGTTTGTTTAGCAAAATTTTCTGACTAATCTTCCCTCAGCTTTTCATTGTTTGTTTTGGCTGCATTTTATCTTCATATTTGTTTTCGTATCTGAGATGTGAAAGATGATAGCTAGTTATGAGGCTTTCAGTCTGGAACTAGAATTCTCATTTATTTTCTTCTTTGGATGCAATTTACATTCCAGTTTTAGTCTATTTGAAAGAGGCAACTTTAATGCGTTGACTATGGAATCGGTAATGGAGGATGTCTGTCTGTCTGTTTCTGTGTGTGTGTGTGTGTGTGACAGTGAACTGAAAAAGAAAGAAAATTTACCAGGTGATATGTTTTATTTTAAACAAAATTCCATGGCAATAGGCAGTTAAATACTGTATAATTTCAGTCAAAATATCTATAAGATCTGGAATAGTATCTTGATTTTCCTTTTTCCGAAGTTATTGATTATTGATTTGAAATGTATCAAAATGGTGCAAAGTTTGGGCTGGAAACGGAGCTTTCCAATTAGGCATGACACAGTACTAATACCTTATTAATGGGTCATGAGGCTTCTAATTGTTGATAAATGCATTTTAATGGAGAACACAATGCCCTTAGGTTGAGTAGTTTCTCCTGTGAGGGTCTGCTGTTATCTATAATCAGGCGTGATCACTTTCAAGCCAATTGGGGGGGGGGCATACAATGTTTTAGACAAAAGCCATAAGGGGCGCACTACTGCTTCGTTTCTTTGACAATTTATTTTCAGTTATGGCATTGGTTTGTTCAAATTAATCACAGTACTCTGGAATTATAGATGCATGCATTCTTCTAGCTGTGCTTTGTGTCGGCCTGATTTTCTCATGGTCCTTTGCATAAAGAACCACTGTTGCTGCTATAACATGCGGTGGTTCTCTTCTTTGTTTTCTCCTTTTGTTTTAATATTTGAATCTTCTTTCTCTCCATGCTTCGTTGAGTGTGTGTTTTGAACACATCTTCATGATACAATGCCTGTCCCTTGTTCAGTGCATGGGGAACCGTTGCTGGGAGTTATTCGAGTATGCTACAATATTGCTCTTAACAGGTACTATTACTTCTTGTGTATTCTCCAAGGCTTGTAATATTATTATACAGTACTTACTTGTTATATTAATTGTCTGGATATATAGCAAGAGTCCTATAAACCAAGCAACAGCGAAGGCAATGTTGACACAGATGATTAGCATCACTTTTAGGAGAATGGAAACTGATCTGGTGTGGAATTGAAATCCCTTCCATTCAGCATCTTTTGGATATACCTGTTATGGAATACTATTAGTGACATCTATCAAATTATCCAGGTTGAATCTTTATCTGGTTCTGGTTTACCTTCAGAGGATGCTTCAGCAGAGAATTTGAACACAAAAACTGAGGAAACTTCCATGGGGGATTCAAATGACAAGGAAATGACTCTAGGCGATGCACTTAGCCAAATAAAGGAGGCGTCTCCAACATCGCTTGAGGAACTTCAAAATCTTGCTGGTGGTGCTGATATCAAGGTGAAAGATGTGCATATGTATTTCTTTTAGATAAACTTCATTAAGGGGAGGGTAACATATAAACGAGGAGGACTAATTGTCATCCTAAGAAGAGGATTGAGTATAAGGTAGCTGCTAGAATCCTATTGGGACCCCTATTGGGTAGTATTAGATGTCTAAATAGGTCTCTAAGTCTAGAGGTTTTGACTTCCTAACTAGCTAGTCTTTTGGTAGAGTGAGTGACGAGATGGTTGAGTGAGCTACCAAGGGCAGAGCTGTTGCGGATGTTGGCTATGATGGGTAAATCTCTGCAAGGATCCTATTAAATCTCACATTGGGTAGTAAGGGATGCATAAGTGGATTTACAATTCTTGAGGCTCTTCCTAATGGACTAGTGTTTTTGGAGAAATCCTCCTCTAGGCTTGTAACAGTAGTAAACAAAAATGTGCTTATTTATGCATCTCATATAGTATATATTTCACTTATATTTACATGTTGTACAGGGCTTAGAGGCTGTACTTGACAAGGCTGTGCATATTGAAGATGGTAAAAAGATAATCCGGTATGAATATGATATTGTACTTTTGGTAGCTCATTGTATAGCTCTTACTCAGAGTAGATGCTCAGACTATTAGTCTTGTTTCTGTTAAGAGGAATTGATCTGGAGAGCATGGGTATTGCACAACGTGATGCTCTGCTGGTCTTCCGCACTCTTTGCAAGGTAGGTTGTCTGTCATTATGATATTGGAATTGCTGCTATCTCCCTGTTAACCTCTCTAATGCTCCGTACATTAATTTGGCAGATGTGTATGAAGGAAGATAGTGATGAAGTTACAACCAGAACACGAATATTGTCTCTTGAACTTCTGCAGGTATAAAGTGATTTTTATATCTGCTTCTAGCCTTTAATTTGATTAGTTAGTCAAATTATGCTTCATAATGTATTGTATCCAAATATCCATGACATTATCTTCTCAAGTGCAGAGACAATGATGGATGGGGTATTATATTACTCACCCCCAAGCATTTATAAAGAAAGAACAAGTTTCTTTCTCTACTGAATCCTTGAATCCCCTGTGGGAAAATTTACTAAATGAATAATTTTTCCAAAGTTGAGCCTTTTGTACTTCTAATAAACTGATATAAAATCACAAAAACAGAAAAAGGAATTGTCTGAAAGAACAATAGAATGCATTTGGGATTGTATTATTTCCTGCTATTTTCTAATAGTGCTCCCTCCGTTCCGTTTTATAAGATACAATTAACTAAATCACATTATTCAAAAAATTAGTTAAAATTAGTTAGGTGCAATACATATGTAAAGAGTGTAACATTTTTGCCAACAATACCCTTATTTATGTGGGAGAGAGATAATGTGTGGGAGAGAGAATGAATGGGAATTAAATACAATTATATGAGTAATATAAGTAATTAAATAGGGGTAAAATAGGAAATCAACACACAAAATTTGAGACAACCTATAAGTGTCTCTTATAATAAGAAACTTGATATACTTTATAATTGTCTCTTATAATAAGGAACAGAGGAAGTATTAAACTAGTAGACATGCACGCACATGCGCGCACTACCTATGATTCTTCAGTGGGGTAGGTATCTTGCTATATTCAGACCCTTAAAAATAAGTAAGATTTTGGGGGACCTATAGGGATATTTTGCCTATCCCTACTCATGGGCATGCAGAAATCATTATGCACTACTATATTTATTTCACGCCATCCTGACAGGAAAGAGGTTGATATATTGTTTGGCAATCTTCATTGTTCTATATTTGATCTTCACGATTGCCTGTTTTTGAAAGTTACTTGTTTCAATGTTAAATGCTCAGTGTTTGATTGTGATCTCAAGGATCCTTCGTTTTCTTTCTCAGGGTTTGTTGGAAGGAGTTAGCCATTCATTTACAAAGAACTTTCATTTTATTGATTCAGTAAAGGCTTATCTTTCATATGCATTATTGCGAGCTTCAGTTTCACAATCCCCTGTCATATTTCAGGTTCTCTTTTCTCTTTCCTTCTTTCCTACTTTGTTTTTGGGAATTAGATTATCTTCCCTCATTTCCTTAAAGGAGTTCGCAAAATTTATGGTGATGATGCCCTTCTTTGACACTTGACAGTATGCTACCGGAATATTCTCTGTCCTGTTACTGCGATTCAGGGAGAGCCTCAAAGTATGCATATCATTTTGCAGATGTGACAGTAGCTTCTCACGATAGACATTGTTAATTTGATGCGTGGTTTTTTTTTTTTTTTTTTGGCTTTCAGGGGGAAATAGGCATATTCTTTCCCTTGATAGTTCTAAGACCACTTGATGGTTCAGAATTTTCAGTCAACCTAAAACTAAGTGTTCTTCGGTATAATGCCCTTCTCTGCCAACTCTAGATGTGCCATACAATATTATTATTTATATATTTTTTATGTTGGCATATAAATTTGTTTTAGTGGATATCTCGGCATGATGGGTTTTCAATATATCATTTGCTATTCTCTTCTCAATTACTAATCTAATGAAGTGCGGCTCTGCAGGATGTTAGAGAAAGTAAGTAAGGATCCACAGATGCTTGTTGACATTTTTGTTAACTATGATTGTGATCTTGAGGCACCAAACTTGTTTGAACGAATGGTATAGTCTTACATTTATATTTTCTGTTATGTAATGTACAGAATTTATTTAATTCACTCATGAGCAATCTGTTTTACAATTTTAATATGTAGGTTACATCTCTATCCAAAATAGCTCAAGGGATTCAAAATACTGATCCTAATTCGGTTGCTGCATCTCAATCATCTTCAGTTAAAGGCGCATCACTTCAAGTATGTGTAATGGCTTATTTCATTTATTAAAGTCACTATTTAATTGAGCTACATCGTGACTAAATTTGTGGTCCACGCCCACATTTTTTATCCTTTCAGGGTCTAGTAAATGTTCTTAAATCACTGGTTGATTGGGAGAAATCACATAAGGAATCAGAGAAGTTAGGAAAGGGTGACCTGCATGAGGGGATTTCTGCTGGCGATTCTGTGGAAATGAGATCCAGGGATGATGCAACCAGTGATTTTGAGAAGGCAAAGGCTCATAAAACCACATTGGAGGCTGCTGTTGCTGAGGTAACCAATTATAAGTGCTTGAAACTTCTTAACAGGAAGGAACAGCTTGCTGAACTTCCTTGTTTAATGCTTGGCATGCTGTTGGGGTCTCACTAATGGTTTTGATGATCTTTTAGTTCAACAGGAAACCAGTGAAAGGGGTGGAGTATCTAATATCAAATAAGTTGGTAGAAAATGCACCTGCTTCGGTTGCTCAATTTTTGAAAACCGCTCCAAATCTGGACAAGGTTGTAACTCATCTATTATAATATAGTTTATAATCTAACATTATATACAAGTTTGGTTGGGAATATATAATGTTCCTTTGGGATTTCAGGTTACTATTGGTGATTATTTAGGTCAGCATGAAGAGTTTCCCCTTGCTGTGATGCATGCTTATGTAGATTCCATGAACTTCTCTGGAATGAAGTTTGATTCAGCCATCCGTGAGTTTCTCAAAGGGTTCCGACTTCCAGGTGAAGCTCAAAAGATAGACCGAATCATGGAAAAGTTTGCAGAGAGGTAACGCTTGTTTTATTTTTGATTTTCCCAAGCTTTTTGGCCTTTTCTTTCCCCTTGACTAAGTAGGGTTTGATAGTCTGTTTCAAGACATGAGTCACCAAATAGATGTAATGATAGAGGAGTTATGTCTTAACAATGACTGTGGGCCTATTTATAGGTGACTTAAACAAATCTAATTGAATTGAAAGTCACATGGTTTAATTCTATGAGAATCCTAATAAAACTCTGCTGAGGGTTAGATTTTGAAAAGCAGCTGAAAGTTGCTATTGCAAGCCTTAAATCCAAGTCATAATTACATGATAAATTAATTTTAATTCTATTTTCCTATTCCTGTATGAATGACCAGTTTACTCCCAAATGTGGAGGGGTAGTTAAACTTAAAATTTGTGAGGTACATATGCTGTTTATATGTGTGAAGCACCTCTGAACAGTTCAGAAGATCTTGTGCGATTCAAAAGAAATACAGACTCTGCTACTACACCTATTATCCTCATCGTCGTCATTGTTTTGGTTTTCGTCTGCCATACCAGAGAAAATTGCTAAAATGTAATTTTTACATTTTGGTTCGTTTGGAAAACAAAAAACACAAGATAGATTCATGTATGATAGGTATTCTACATATCTAGATAATTCATATCTTTTGTACTAATTGAGGTGATAACTTTTTCACATCTCTTGTCTGTGGCAGATATTGTGCAGATAATCCTGGTCTTTTTAAAAATGCAGATACAGCATATGTTCTTGCATATGCTGTTATTATGTTGAATACTGATGCGCACAATCCAATGGTGTGGCCTAAAATGTCCAAGTCAGATTTTATACGTATTAATGCCATGAATGATGCTGAAGAATGTGCTCCTACAGAAATGCTGGAAGACATCTATGATTCCATTGTCAAAGAAGAGATTAAAATGAAAGATGATGCATCTGTTATTGGAAAAAGCAGTAAGCAAAAGCCAGAGAGTGAAGAGGGACGTCTTGTCAGTATTCTTAATCTGGCTCTCCCCAAAAGGATGTCATCAGCAGATGCCAAAGCGGAGAGTGAAGAAATTGTTAAGAAAACACAGGCTATATTCAGAAATAAGGGTGTTAAAAAGGGGGTATTTTACACTTCTCGGCAGATTGAACTTGTAAGGCCCATGGTAGAAGCTGTTGGTTGGCCGTTGCTTGCTACGTTCTCTGTGACTATGGAAGAAGGTGACAATAAGCCTCGTGTTGTTCTATGCATGGAGGGTTTTAAAGCTGGCATTCATATTACATATGTGCTTGGAATGGATACCATGCGCTATGCATTTTTAACATCTCTGGTCAGGTAAGTGATCCTTTCAACATGCTCTCCTGCCATTTTAAATGGTTTTATGTTTCTCTATTTTGACTTAGATCATGCTTAGTGCATGGACCTGCGGTATGACAAATCTGACGTTTATGAAAATAGAAAATATTCACTTAGCCCCTCCGTTGATACTTCAGGTTTACTTTCTTACATGCCCCAAAGGATATGCGTAGTAAAAATGTGGAAGCCATGCGGACACTGTTGGCTCTTTGTGACTCAGACACAGGTGCCCTTCAAGACACATGGAATGCAGTTCTGGAATGTGTTTCTCGCCTTGAATTCATAGTATCAACTCCAACAATATCTGCCACTGTGATGCTTGGATCCAATCAAATCTCCAGGGATGCTGTAGTTCAATCTCTAAAGGAGTTGGCTGGAAAACCCGCTGAAAAAGTATTTCTTAATAGTGTTAAGCTACCTGGTGATTCAGTTGTGGAATTCTTCAATGCTCTTTGTGGTGTATCAGCTGAAGAACTAAAACAAACACCAGCTCGTGTTTTTAGCCTTCAAAAACTTGTTGAAATCAGCTATTACAATATGGCTCGTATACGTATGGTATGCCTTTTATCAAATAAAGTTGTATGTCTTTTCTTTATAAGCTTGCTGTGGCCTAGCATAAATTGATTTTGGTAGGAACTTAGTTTACTTTTCAAATTTTTTATCGCATGCTATTGTTTATTCCATGTTTTCGACATATTGACCCGTCATTTGGCATAATAGCTCTTAAGTGAGAGGTGAGAAGGGTAGCTAATCATCTTTAATAAATTAATGATATTAATACAAATATCATGATAGGAAAATTATTTATGATGGTTTTTGTTTTAATTTGGATCATCGATTTGTGATGATGATTGCATCCTTTTCTCCCTTGATACATTTTGAGGCTGCTTGATTATTGGAATGGATGAGAATGGAATGGAAAAAGAAGTTGAAAAAAATAAACAAATAAAGTGACTAAATTAGGGAAGGGAGATAAGTCAACTGTATCCAAAAGGTAGCAGGGGTAACTTACTTGGTTCAAACGAATTTGGGCTGGGGAGTCATGATTCATGAGGTCTACCATGGGTATGTTGATTCCCACATTTCTGGTATTGGGCTTTCCCATGGGAAGGATGAGGCCAAGATAAACAGGCAACCAACACATCATGATAAAATGGAGACATCATTCTCATTCTTTAAGCTTGACTCTAGCAACCAAACCGGTGCTTCCTGATTATACATGCACACACATACACACGATCATTCAAGACCCTCTCAGTTACTGTGGAATGATAAGAAATGTGATTTTGCTCAAACTTTTTATCATCTTTAAGATGAATGAGCTATTATCCCTTCACATTAAACTGTGAGCCTATTGTGTTCTTCCATGTAACTGTTCAGCCTTTTGATGCTTCTGTGAGTGTTCTGAGGTTGAAAATTCTTATTGGTATGTCTTCCAGGTCTGGGCTAGAATATGGCATGTTCTGGCGAATCACTTCATATCAGCTGGGAGTCATCATGATGAGAAAATTGCTATGTATGCCATAGATTCTCTAAGACAGCTAAGCATGAAGTATTTGGAGCGTGATGAGCTGGCCAATTTCACCTTCCAAAATGACATTCTCAAACCGTTTGTTGTCCTCATGCGTAATAGTCAAAGTGAATCCTTAAGGAGCCTGATTGTTGACTGCATTGTTCAGGTCTCTCTTGAATGGTTTCCCACATCTTTTCCTTTTCGTTTAGTTTAGTCTCCAAAATTGGCTTTTTCCTAGGTTGTGGCATATTTGCTTAACACGGTTAGTGGTTGTTTTTATCTCAGATGATCAAATCTAAGGTTGGAAGCATCAAGTCTGGATGGCGTAGTGTCTTTATGATTTTTACAGCTGCTGCTGATGATGAATTGGAATCAATTGTTGAGAGTGCATTTGAGAACGTTGAGCAGGGTAGGAATGACTTTCTTTGGTCTTGCCATAATAGTTGTCTGCTGCATTTTTGTCTATTTTGACTCTTGGTGTATTTGCAGTTATCTTGGAACACTTTGATCAAGTAGTTGGGGATTGTTTCATGGACTGCGTAAATTGTCTAATTAGGTTTGCCAACAACAAGGTTTCACATCGTATAAGTTTGAAGGCCATAGCACTCCTGCGTATTTGTGAGGATCGCCTTGCAGAGGTTTGTTTTTTACTATTGGGAATTTGAAGTTTCATATCATTGTCATGTCTTGAGATTCTTTTACTAATTGGTTTCTTGTTAAGTCATCACCCTTGGTGTTTGCTTGTTACAAAATCACTCAGAGTGTTTTAGATTGCTTGTCTGTTTTAGGGTCTTATTCCTGGAGGTGCTTTGAAGCCAATTAATGCAGAAGTAGATCCAACTTTTGATGTGACTGAGCATTATTGGTTTCCAATGTTGGCTGGCTTGTCTGATCTAACATCAGATATGAGACCAGAGGTGAGAAACTGTGCGCTTGAAGTCCTGTTTGATTTACTCAATGAAAGAGGCAGCAAGTTCTCTTCATCATTTTGGGAGAATATATTCCATCGTGTTCTATTTCCCATTTTTGATCATGTGAGACAAGCTGGAAAGGAGGGCATTGTTTCTTCCGATGATGAATGGCTCCGTGAAACAATTATACATTCACTTCAGCTGCTCTGCAACCTTTTCAACACTTTCTACAAGGTAAAGAACTAAGAACATTATTATCCTTGTGACTTGACTGCTAATAAGCTGGGTAGCCTAGTTTTAAATATATTAATCAGGGTTGTTCATCTTGATGCTAAGTTTTAGCATTGTCAATTCAGTATAACAGCTGCCAGGACCAATTTTGTTGCTTTCATTATTCAAATACCAATACCAAGAACTTCTTGAGACCAATGCATCTTTTTGCTAGTCGGTGCTTTCTTCAGATTAATGAGACTGGGGATAGCTTGGCGAGAGAAGAACAACATTACTGAAGTTATTGAATTAAGATATGCTACCAATCAGGACATTTATTCAGTTGAGAGGTCAAAAAAGAAAACTAGATATACTGAATCATTTGATATAGATAATGAATATGTATCATGAAAACTTTTGAACAAGTATATATGTCAAAATAGTTTATTTACTTATCAAGCTGTCGTTATTTGGGATTGTTGAAGGCGCTTCTCTGAAATACTGTTTTTTTTTTTTTATGTACATGTGCTGTTTGAAGAGACTTAATGTGCTTACATCATTGATACCTTAAACTTGAAGGATTGACTTCTTCAAATTAAATGAAGAATGAGTTCAATTTTTAAATTTTCTTATCAATTATTTAATTATGGCTGTGTTTTAAAATATTAATTATGAGCCAACTTTCTTCCAGGAGGTTTGTTTTATGCTGCCACCTTTGCTGGCTTTGCTGTTAGATTGTGCCAAAAAGCCAGATCAAACTGTGGTTTCAATATCTCTTGGTGCCTTGGTTCATCTAATTGAAGTTGGGGGACATCAGTTTAGTGAAGCTGACTGGGAGACACTGCTGAAAAGCATAAGGTACATTTTGTTTTGTTTTCTGAAGATCTTCTGTGATGAAGCCCTTATTAATAGGATCAGTGTATTTAACTTTGATCTCCAGTGATGCTGCATATACAACGCAACCACTTGAGCTGCTTAATACCTTCAGCATTGAAAATATGAGAAATTATGGAGGCATAGATAGATCAGATACCAGTGCAGGTGATGGTCTTACTGTAAAGTCTATTGACAATGAGGCAGTGGGTGTCCGTCAGCTTAATGTCAATGATAACGGAAAGCTATTCCCTCAAGCTTACTCAAATATAAATGTTGATGGAGTTGAAGGTTTAGGATCGCAGACAAATTCAGACCGATCTGAAGGTCAGGTTTTTCAAAACATCTAATAAATTTCATATTTATGCATAGTTTGCTTTTAGTGGGATTATTGAAATGACATCAAATGGACACTGTATTTTTTTGAAAATGGAAAACCATTATAGATAGGAAATTGCTAACTTGATTTTCTTTCTACATTGCACTGTAGAAAGAAAATGAAAAGTGGGATACAGGGGAAAATGAAGAATAAATATATGTTTGATGATAGTCATGAAATTATTTATTGCTGTAGGCCTTCCTTCACCATCTGGAAGGTCTCCCAGACCGGCAGATGTTGCAGGCCTCAAGCGGAATCAAACATTAGGTCAACGTATTATGGGAAATATGATGGACAATCTCTTTCTCAGAAATCTTACTTCCAAATCTCAAAGCCGACCTTCAGATGCTTCTCAACCTCCTTCTCCAGCTATGGTATTGTACAGGATATGATTATCATTTGCTGATCTTATGTCATCTGTTTTAAAGTGATCATATAAATGCTTTTATTATTTTGATTTGATTCAATGCCATTTTAGGTTACTGATGCTGTAGAACCTGATACCAAGGATGAAGAGAGTCCTTTGCTAGTTACTGTCAGGGGAAAGTGCATTACTCAATTACTTCTTCTTGGCGCAATCGATGGTATTCAGGTTTGTCTGCGATTGTTTTTATAGTGTTAAATCTCATATTTTGGGTTCCCTTTAATTGCTACTTTGACTTATTTATTTAATTAAAAACAAGGGGTAACATTCATTTGCAGAAAAAATACTGGAGCAAGTTAAAAGCACAGCAGAAAATTGCTGTCACGGACATTCTGGTGTCTCTGTTGGAGTTTGCTGCTTCATATAACTCATCCGCCAACCTTAGAACTCGGATGCACCAGATTCCCGAGGATAGGTAGTCAATAAATCCATATCTGTTTTTCTTTGCTGATGGTGTTAAGTTCATCTGTCATTGGTATGGAGCTCTAAATCACCTCAAAATGATTCTTGGGCAGGCCACCCGTCAATCTTCTCCGCCAGGAATTAACTGGTACTAGCATATATTTGGAAATCTTACAGAAATCGACTTATGGATTTGATACAAACAGAGAGAAGAACCTGCAGTCTGACAGCTTTCAGCATGCTGATAGTAAAGTGGATGATGGCTCCAGCATTGCTCAGCATTCTGAGGTTGAAGAGAAATTTGAAAGAATAGCTGAGGAGAAACTGGTTTCTTTCTGTGAACTGGTACTGAGGGAGGCATCTGAGCTCCAATCTAGTGCTGGAGAAACCCCCAACATGGATATTCATCGTGTCTTGGAGCTGCGTGCTCCTATCATAGTGAAGGTACACAATTTGCCCTCCATGGTTTTATATGAAATTTCAAATACATTTTCTTTATTTCTGTTGTTGTAAAAGCGTCTTGTATTACAGTTCGCATCTGTGACAGAATTATGCATTTTCACGTCATGCCTTTGTAGAGCAATTTTGCCTTGAGTTGTCTGCCAACTAATTCTGCATCTTATTTCCCTGGACATGGAGGAAAAGCTCTAGCTATCTTAATTACTTACTATGTACTTGGCATGCATTCCCTTGAAAACTTTTTTGGTCTGCTTAAGGAGCCTGTGAACTAATGCTATTCCATTGTAGTAGATATAGCTTGTTCAGCTTATGTTTCCTTTGACAGGACAATTGAACTCTCTGTTTCGGATTTTTGTCTTTAGTAATTTGCAAATTACTTTCACATTCAGTTGTAACTTTTAAGATTTCAGTCAGAAAGAACATGGTTTATTGATAGTTGTTGGTCTCAATGCATTTCAGCTTTTCATGTGATGGTTCGGATCTTGAGATATTTACGTCCTCATAATTGTTTGCTCTCTCAGGTGCTTAAAAACATGTGTTATATGAATAATAAGATTTTCAGAAGACACCTCAGAGATTTCTATCCCTTGCTGACGAAGCTTGTATGCTGCGACCAGGTAATTTCTTATTTTTACAGTCATTGAAAGGCTCATTTACTTGGAAAATTATTGGGTGATTCAAACCTGGTATTTGATGAATTGCATATCTGGGAAAAAAGGAAATAAAAAGAATAGCTATAAGGCCATTCCGGAGCAGTTGCGGGACAACTAAATTTGGAATACTAATAAAATTTAAATATCAATTTTCAACCAATTTTTTTTTCCCACTTATTCTCTTTTCATGATTTTGATGCTTGCAAACTAGTTGAGGGAAATGCCCTGTGATATGCTGACATTTTTTGGGTTCGATCAGATGGACATTCGGGGAGCCCTCGGTGATCTATTTCAAGCACAATTGAAAGCACTCTTACCATAGCTACTTCTAAATGTCACTGATTATCAGACGATCCGTTTCAGCACTTTGGCCTCCCACTCTCTTCGACCTGGAACGGGAAATACTATTCAATTTTCTTTGACCTGGAAACGGGAAATATTGTATTCTTTTGCATTTAATCTTCGACATCAGTCTGAAAAGAAAATCTTCTATAGGTAATTAATTTTGTGTTGGCCTAGCCGTAGGAGTTCTATAGAAGACCGGCAATACAAATGTAATAGTCATTTTCTTCATCTATCTCGCAATAGCAGTTCGCCCAGGTCCAGTTGTTTGTGCAGTGTAGTGTTTGAACATTAGCATAAATTCTGATTCAGAACATGTGGAACCAGTTTTTGGTTGTTGTATCATAATAGTTGTGTACCCTGTTAAACCCTTGTATTCATGAGATGTCAAATACTTAGTTTTCTTAAATCATTCAAGAAAACAAAGGGAGCATTTTCCTGTTGCCCCACTCGTTGCAAATTAGTAGTTTCCTGCATATTTTCAACAGTTGAGGTTCCCGAGACACAAGAATTGGTAGAAGGCAAGCGACAGTGCCTTACCCATTAATTGTCCATGTCTGATTTGATTAATAGTTTGTCAATTCGAATTTTTCGCATGGAGTTATTTTGTTGATTTTACATTTTATATGGGTACTTTTTGTTTTTTTTTAATGCCAACATTATAACCGGTTACGACAAATTTAGGCAAACGTTGAAGCGCGGATGTGAATTTTCAAGTTCTTTATATGTATAATGAGAGTATTTAAGGTTGATCTGATAATTCTAATCGAGGCTAAATATAAGGTTTATTACGTATATAAACTACTCAATCTGTTTGCAAAAACAATTTCCATCATCATATGATTTATAAAAGTTTAACCATCAAGAGATGGACATTTCTGGTTTTTTCTTTTTTCCTTTTTCTTTTTTCCTTCATATATGCACTCAATATTCTTATTGATTCCATATATTAGGGGAGGTTTGATTAAGAAGTAGGTATTGGCAAATGTATTTTAGGAAATAGTATTGGTTAAAAGTAATATTTTAAAAAAAATCAGCTGCATATAAATTATTGTCTAAGTTTTTAAATTTTTATAAGGCAGTAAACTAACTCCTACATTTATAGTTTAGGAGTATGCACAGTGTACCCTATAATATGAAGATAAATATTATCAAACAATGATGATAAAAATAAAATAAATATGTCATATTTCATTTTTGCCAAAAAATTGAAGGATTTTGAACTCCCATTCCCCTTGGCTGGATGCATTAAGAGGAGGGGGAATAATCAAAAGTGGCTTTCATTTTCATCAACACTTGGAAGGATTCAAAAGGTGCATTGCTTCTGTGTGAGGTTTCGGGTCAAACACAAAGGTATCTTTTGGCTTCGATTCTTCCTTTCTTTCCTAGACTGTTCTTCCTGTCCTCCCACGCACGCATATTTCCAACAAAAAACAGAAAGTTATCCGGGTTCTTGTCTTCATGCGGTATTCCCCTAGAATCCAGTACTTTGTCGAACTTTTATGCAATGCTTTCCGTAACTTTCTTCGGAATCAAAGGACACAACTCTTTCCCCCCATTAAATACGCTCTTATCAGCTTCAAACCCCATGCTCGTGTTGGAGACAGGCTAAACAGAGAGAAACAGAGCAAGCAGAGACAACATGGGGTTGTACAACAATACTATGTTCCTTGCGGTTTGGTTTTGCATTGTAAGCCAATGTTTTTTGGCGAAGGGCGTGTTTGGGTTTGCTTGCAACTGGGGGACTCGTTCTACGCATCCCCTTCCACCAAAAATAGTGGTGCAGCTCCTAAAGGACAATGGGTTCGACAAAGTGAAGCTATTCGAGGCAGATCCTGCGGCACTCAGGGCTCTGGGTCGTTCAAGCATTGAGGTGATGGTTGGCATACCCAATGACCTCTTGGCTTCGCTTGCAAGTAATGTCAATAATGCTGAGGCTTGGGTCTCCCAAAATGTATCCACTTTCATCTCCAAAAATGGGGTCAATATCAGGTAACTTTCATGTTGCTCTGCTCGCTTTCTGTTTTCAGTTTACGAATCAATCCCTTTTTTCAAATTATTGTTTTTCACTTCCTTGTGTTTCAGCATACAATTTTATTAGATATAAGCGTGTGCATATGTATGTACGTACTTACGTACATATGTATAGTTTGGATGACTAAAATAAGAATTGAGTTGGTTGGCAAACAAAAGAAGGTTGGGATTGGCTTGAATTGAACCCGCATAGCCCATTATGGGTTTGGACTTTGGAGATAATCGGCTCGAGATAGATAAGGATATGATATTCCTTATTGGGCCATAGGCCACATGGGCTGGGTTAAATTAAAATGCCCACATTAAAAGGAGCATCTAATATCCTAGGTAGCCCAACTTTAGATTTGGGTTGAACTACCTTTATGTCTCTTTGGGGAGTATGACTTTATTTACATGAGATAAAAAAATATTTTGACTTCTCATTTGAATATCCATAAGAAAAGCGGCTTTCCTCGTCTCTGCCCGATGTGTGGCCCGCTTTTCTCCTCTTAAAATAGTGCCTGGAGGTACGACAAAGTTCATACGAGGAACCGTTTTCTGTAAACAAGTTCGCATGCTCTTTTCAATCTGTTATGTGTTTTAGCGGAGTTGCAAATGAATCCTTAAACCCATATCCTCATTGTGCTCTTCTACATGTTTGATCAAAGTTCCAAATGAATTTCATCCCTAACAAAAGTGCCTATGAATATTCCCAGGTATGTTGCTGTGGGTAATGAACCTTTTCTAAAATCCTACAATGGTATGTTCGTGCAATCCACATTTCCAGCCCTCAAGAACATCCAAGCAGCCCTCATAAAAGCTGGGTTAGGAAGGCAGGTGAAGGCGACTGTCCCTCTAAATGCTGATGTGTATCAGAGTGGCAGTGGCCTTCCATCAGGAGGAGACTTTAGGCCTGATATCCATAACCAAATGATGGCCATTATCAAGTTTCTGAACCAAAATGGTGCTCCTCTCGCCATCAACATCTATCCTTTCCTAAGCCTCGATGCTGATCCAAACTTTCCAAAAGAATTTGCCTTTTTTAATGGCTCTGCACAACCAGTAGTTGATGGTTCGAAAACTTACACAAATGTCCTAGACGCCAACTTTGATACCCTTGTTTCTGCTCTTGAAAAGAATGGTTTTGGCTCAATGCCCATCATAATTGGGGAGGTAGGGTGGCCTACAGATGGAAGCTCCAATGCCAATGTAAAGAATGCCCAGAGGTTCAATCAAGGGTTATTTGATCGCATCGTTAAAAAGCAAGGTAGCCCAAAGAGATCTACCCCACCAGATATCTATGTGTTTGGGCTTCTAGATGAAGATGCTAAGAGTACTGATCCTGGAAACTTTGAGAGGCATTGGGGGATCTTCAACTATGATGGGTCTCTAAAATACCCCTTGAACTTGGGTGGTGGAAAATCGCTGGTTCCTGCAAAAGGGGTCAAGTATTTGCCAAAGCATTGGTGTGTAATGTCACCACAAGCAAGTACTTCAGACCCAAATTTTGCTCAAAGTATGAGCAATGCCTGCACATATGCTGATTGCACTAGCATTTCTCCTGGATCTTCTTGTGGAAATTTGGATCCTAAGATGAATGCTTCTTATGCATTTAACATGTACTACCAAACCATGGATCAGCGCAAGGATGCATGCAATTTTAACAATCTTTCAATGGTCACTAAGATAGATCCTTCACCCCCTCAAGGTGGCTGCAAGTTTGAGATCATGATTGATCTGGGGAAGCACGAAACTAACTCCGCTTCGCTGGCTGTCCCAATGATGATGCTGAATTCAATAGTCATGCTGGTATCAAGCTTCATGCTCATCATTCCACTTTGTGGAATTAAATTTATTTATTCTTTATTGTTTTTAGTGTTGTGCAGAGTTGGCTATTATCACGATTTTCTTTTGTATAGTTTTATTTTCATCAAGATTATCAATCTCTGTGTGATCGGTTGATTATTGAAATGATCTTATCCTTTAGAGCCAATGTCAATGGGCATTTATATGATCTGTCTTTTTAGTTTACGCATCCATATTCTATTCCCATGCGAGATTTAATCAACCAGTCATAACCGTGCATATACTTGGCCAGTGGCCCTACTCTCCTCCCTTCTGTGCCATATCCCTCTTTTCATATTGCAGGATCTACTTTTTAGATTTGCATCATCATGAGATACAATAAACTCATCGCATTCTTCTTCGATGAGAGCAAAATTATTCCATCAGCTATAAGGATGATCTCTTAAGCTTGTCTTCTCCTAGCGAAGTTGAGTCATTCCTGGATACATCATTACCAAGAGAAAATTCTAGCTCAGAAGGATCACTTGGTGATAGAAAAGCTTTGAATTTGGCAGTAGATGTGCTCTTCCATATTTCAATCCTTTTTGGGCATTGCTTTTTGTGGATGACAGAGTGTAATAAAAGGATCGGCATTTGTTCATCTGCACCGCACAGTTACTTCCATAAGTTGAAGTGGTCATTATTAGAAGGTAAAATGTTGCTGAAGTATTCCATTGGCAACAAACTCGTATATGCATAATGAAATGAGACTTGATTATGATGGGGCCAATATAGCTGTTGGATCAGGAGGTGGTTCTGTAACGAAACCGTGTTCTGCCCAATAACTATAGCTTTGTATTTATGTGTTGTTTAGTCTGTAACAGACAAAGACAGGTAAATTATGTCAGGGAGACATTAATGAAATGATTTTTAACCTTCTCCTTAACTAAAACTTCGGTGAGGGAAGCATCAAGTGCAAGTGGATGAAGATGAACGACAGGACAGATATCAAGCTTCATAAGCATTCGAGGCATTGATCAGAATAAAGATGGATGTAAAGTTCAACGGTTTAACAATATTTGTCACAAGGACTCATCACCATCTCACAATGATGGCTTTGAAAAGAAGAAAAAAAAAATCGACATCATCTGCTAATAATTAATGGTACAATGAATCTAGTTACGCATGTCTGTGCGACACAGCAACTAAACTCAATGCTCATGATGGTAACTTGCAAGTATTGATAATTAGGAATAATCAAAAGCATTTCACTCAAAAAAAAAAAAACGAAAAAACAAATCATCACAAGCATGCCAACATTGAATCAACTAAGTATACTTTTTTTTTAAATATCTAATAAAAGTTGAAGTAAGTAGGATGTTAGTACAGTGCTCCAAAAAAAGAGTTGGAAGTTAGTAAATTGCAAGAAAAGTTATCGTGTAATCTCATATAAACAATTTAATCATTAAAAAGTAACACAGCAAGGTAGTAGTAGGCAGCCGGTGGAGGCAATAAATTGGAGCCGCTGCTTATGTGGCAATTGAGATTATGAGAGGTAGGGGAACGCAAGGTTCGCTCAGTGAGCCATCGTCGTCTCTAGGTTCTATTCTGGAAAGGATTTGGAAGATTTGGAGATTGTTTTGTCACGATAAGTTTTTGTTCCTGGTTGATTTGTTTTGGCTTCCCGATATTAGTGAATGTAATGATATTTTTCATACTACTAAACTTTACTTTGTTTGCCAAAAGTTGAAAATAAGAAGTCGTCTCATACCCACAATTATAATATTATTAAATCCTATTTTTTAATATAAGAATCTTATTGGTAGGCAATATATGACCGTAAATAATCATGTAAGTAAGCTTAAAAGTATCCCCTACCCCTAGTAATTCAATACCAAAAAAGAGATAAATATATAATTCAAAAATGAGAATATATAACTTTTATATTAAAAAATGATAAATAAATATTGAAATAGAATTTCGCTTTTATATAGGCTTTGATATTTATTAAATAGTTATCTGAGAAAGGATTGAGGAAAGAAAATATTCAAAATAATAAAAAGGAAAGGAAACGGATGAAAATTTCGAAAATAAAAAAGATGAGCAGATTCTTCAAAAAGTAAAACGATCACAAAAATGTTTTTTCTTTTTTTTTTTCCTGGCCACAAAAATGTTTCACTTTATGTGGGGCTATGATTCCAGAATAGTAATTTGTCAATTTTCCTTCTGGATTATGGATCAAATTAAAAAGTTAAATAGGTTGTCAAAGTCACTTCTTTCTTCTTGATTTGTTGGCCAATGATCAAAGTCGCTTTAACTGTTTACTTTTATATGCATTATGATTATGCGCTGGTGGCTGGAAAAGCTACACCAAAAGCGAGGGTGTAGTTTCTTCTTCTTGTTTTTTGTTTTTTTAAGAAATTAAGTTTTAATTTTTTTTGCCAACAAAATTAAGTGGTAATTTAAATTAATAATATTATTAATTAATGATTCAGGAATAGGATGATTTTTTATGAGTTTTATATGCTTAATGATATTGATTTTCTAGGTTTACTTTTTTTTATTTACCTAAATTCACATATTTTTGTATTTATAAAGCCATTCATTACATGTGAAATTTATATTTTATATTTATATTCATTATTTAAAGTTTTATCCCCTAAGTCGTATTATTCAGCTTCATTCATAATACCAAACAATATGTTCAACGTATATAAAAGCAAAATCGCTATAACCGTTATTTTACTAATGTGTGTGTGTGTTTTTTTTTTCTTAAGTATCTGCCTCCTTTGACCCCCCCCCCCAAAAAAAAGCACCTGTACACACACACACATATATGTATATAAACCGCGCGCAATTGCATGGAAGTTATTCTGGTTAATCAAAATTACAATTTGCAAAAATATATATACTCTTCCTATCCTTAATATAGTATCTGTTTAACTAATTTGATTATATTAAGGAAGTTAGGTAAGTTAATTAATTATAAGAAATGTGACACATTTTTTTCTAAAACACCATAATCATCTTTCTTAATATCTCATCTCGCTGTTCTACTTAATTATGGTTGAAAGAGTATCTATAGGGGTAATTTAGAAAAAATTGATAAATATGAGAAATGAGTCTTATATTTAAAATCAAAACCAACTCAATAATTAGATTTTATATTGAGGACCGAAAGAGCATATAAATAATTCAGCAAAGGATAAGGATCAGAGAACAAGGAATTTTGTGCCCCACTTTGATTCATATTCTGAGACTCCATATTTTTCCTAAGTATACTATGATTTATTATTATTTTATTTTTATTTGAAAGAGGATTTTTCTCAATCAAAGTGCTTTCATCTAGAAAAATTTAAAATAAAAATATTTAATTCAAAATAAAAATTTCATTTCAAATTGGGAAAAGTATATCTTCAGCCATATCTTACACTCCTCCATTCCTAAATATGAGAGTTATTTTAAAATATAAATTATACTATAAAATGGGTTTTATATTTAGAATCGGAAAAGTATTTTTTTGTTGTCATCCCTTTCAACCTAAGGTGTTTAAAACAAAATAAAATATAAAATACTACATCTGGTCCTAATTATAAGATTTTGTTTATAGTCTGCAAATGAGATATTATAATTAGGATCAGAAGTAATACGTAGATATGAATAAAAAATGTGAATCAAAATCACAAAGTACAATTGATACTGTTATTATTGATTAATAAATCTAAAAATATAGGATAAAATATTTATATGGTCATTTAACTTTACACATTTTAATTTGATTCTTTAATTTAAAAAAAATTTGTCATTTAACTCTAAATCATTAGATTTAAATGATTTTTTATAATGATCATGATGTTTTGAAAATAAAATTTAATAGGTTAGCAGTAACAGTTGATAATGTTTTATCCATATTTAAAATTTCAATATCATATTTTTTTAATAATTTTAAAATTAAAAGATTAAAAGTATGCAAATAAAAAAAATTAAATTGAAATTATATATAAAATTAAAAGGGATAAATGTATGAAAATATAACACAATGGTGGGAAAAGGAGAATCTGATACAGGATTCTTCTTTGAATGTTTTCTTCTGTTTTTCGGCCAGATTCTTTGCATGGATAGATGATGAAAGACAAGGAGAATCGAAATTCCGGCCCGAATTTTCGATAAACCAACAATCACGTGTTTGCTTATTTTCTTTGATATTATAAGAGAAATTCATTAGCATTAAAATTCATGTCTATTTTTTTTTTGGCCAAAAAATTCATGTCTATTAGAAAAACGAAAAAATCACGTCCGCAGGGCTGGATTATATATTTGTGTGTGTGTATATTAATCAATGGGCAAAACCCAAGCCTAGTTTTTGAAGAGTTTTTAACAGAGGGAAAGTAAGAGAGCCGTGAAGAACGATCTCTGGTGGCCGCTTCGTTGATTGGGATTTCTTGTTTTGATGCATATTCCATTCTGAACCTAGAAATTCTTCTTCAGCCGAACAATTTTTCTTAGGTTTTCCGTCATTTCACTGAACCAATGCTCCTTTCTGAAGTTTCCTCTTTTTGACGGGATCTGAGGTGTAGGTGCCTGGATTGATTTTTCCGAACTGGGACGTTATCATGTTATAAAGCCGAGGCTTGCAGTTTTTTTGTGGCGGGATTGGCTTCCTTCTCCTTATTTATTCTTAGGGTTTCTTTCGGTTTAGTTTGTGCTTGAACCACCCTCTTTGTCCCCGCCACAATTGGCTGTGAAGTTGTTCTCTGTTTGATCAGATTAATTTGTTTTCGGGGTTGAAAATTTTGCCATTGTTCTAGGGTATTTTGCTTTTCATCCAAATTTATTATCGGGTTCTTTCTTGGTTCATGCTGCTGTTACCATGTGATTGTAAAATTCTACGGATATTATGTTGTTTAAATTGAAGAATAGCCAAGGCTCTGCACGCTTCGCGTTTCAGCAAGCTCTGCACCTCCACCACCACCACCACCACCATTATCTTCTCATGGCTTATATGGTTGGCTACGACCCGTCTTCCAACTTAACCTTATCGAAGTATTCTTCTCTTTCTTCTGGCCGTGGCGGGAGCAGCGGCTGCAACCCATCTTTCCCATTTCTTCGGAAGCAACTACATGTCAATGCTTTTCCGGTTAAAAGATGCATTGGGTTCACTCTTCAAGGTTGCTTTGATACCAGTAGCAATAATAATAAGCTTTTTGTCAATCCGACGGCCCGGGGTTTTGCAGCTTTCCCTCGCCCGCCATTGTTAGCGGACACAGAGGATGCTACTGTCCAGGACAATAATCGCAATGCTATTATAAATACATCGTTAAATGGGAGTCCCACTAAACCCCTAAATTTTCGGGATTGCCATTTGTCCCGGAAAATTGTTGTTGCGGTTGACGTTGATGAAGGTATCAACGCATATGCCTCTCTTTATCTTACCTCATAAATAGCCTGTCCCGCATCGTGAGTGCATTCCAATTTCAGTAGCTACCACTGGCATGTGCTGTTCTGTGTTCTGTTTATATCTGATTAGATTTGGCATGAATGCAGATGACGCTTTACCCGGTAATTTATTTAAACCTATAAGAGTATATTTGGAACTTCACGAAGTAAATAACATTGATTAATATATGCAACCTAATGTTTTTATCTTCCATAATTGAAACATAATATACCGCCAATTGCCATGCCAAATATAGTTATTATGAATGCCATGGTGTCTCATACTTTAGTATACAAGATACCATATCAATTCTGACTGCAATATATCAAGCACCTTAATCTGAAATAAATCATGTAGTGAAATTTATCTAAAATAAGGTTACACTTCACAATTGACATTTCAATTTGCTGTTTGATGTCATGTTCAAATTTCGGATTATGCTCCTCTTTTCTTCTAATCTTTATTCTCCTATCTGCTTTCTGATGTGCAGTATTAGGGAACTTTGTGTCGGCTCTAAACAGGTTCATTGCAGATCAATACTCATCAAACTATTCAGTTTCTGAGTACCATGTGTATGAGTTTTTCAAGGTATTACATTGTTGCTGCTTGAGTATTCCAGACAATCATGATGAGTGACTGGGTCATGCAAATGTTGTTTATTGTTCTTATTAACCTAACAGTGATTTTAACAATTGGTATGCTCCTTTAGACTCTAGTTTCTGCCCCTTTTTCACCATAATTAAATAATATAATTTAAGCATTGGCTAAGGGTTTGTGAAAACAATACGTTGTTGGAATATCTAGGCTGTGTTGATTTCTTTGGTAATATTCCATAACGTGAATTTTGATGATAAGCACTTAACCTACCATCGATAATGATATGCGCCAATCTTTTAAGGGAAAAAGTCTGGGGTGCAAGAGTGTGTTGCGTGGTTCAGTGCCTTCTTCTGTTTCTCCTTCCATTTTCCAAAATATCTCGTGCAGGGTAATCCCCATTTGCAATGTGATGGATAATCATCAATACGTTGTGCCCTTGGTTTAGTTTTCGTAAATTATATTTTATGTTTCTTTGTCAATGTTTTTGAATCTTCTTGATTTTATGCATCCGCTTTTCTAGGACTACTTTTCTTCTCTTGTTTGTTATATGCATTGAGGGATCTTTGGTTCTATTTTACAAAATTTCACTGTCATACAAAATTAGTACGTTTAACAGCAGAGTCAGTCTGTGGTGTCATTTTAGATTTTTCCATCTTTTCATCTAGCGTCTGATGCACCCTTCCTTTCTCTTACAGATATGGAATTGTTCTCGTGAGGAAGGTAACTGCTAATTGGCTACATCACCCTCTCAGATTGTGAACAGTTTTACTGCTCACCTCCTTTTGAAAACCTGTAGGATGATTTCAATTATACCTTCCCCCATTTGATTCTTGCCGTGCTCATTGAATCAAGTGTCTTGTGTGATGGAATTGGATTGTTCTTGAAATTGGATCCCCTGAAAATCTCATTCTCAAAATGAATCAAATTGTAGTTGTTTTTTTTTTGTGTTGGCAGTTTTTGATAAGGACAGCCTATCCTGATGTTGATTATCTCATTTCTTCATTCTTGAACTATTCAGCTTGAATTGGTTCTTTAACCTTTGCCGCGTAGTAATTTTCCCAGAAGACATGGTGCCCACAGGTAGCAATCTGAACATGGAAAATAAAAGAAAACCTCTACAGATTATTACACAGGATACCTAAAGATCAATGTATTATAGTTATAGACTCACTCTAGAAGACATATAATTATAAACAAGTTGTCAGTTGCATTTTATTTGTAACATAATAGAACTGACTTTTTATAGGGCTGGTCAAAAGGGGCAAAAGGTCCCTTGAAGGCTGAAGCTGTCAAACATCTTAACATTAAAGGTTTCTTATTTCTCTTGAAATTCTCTTTCGCTTCATGCAATTAATTGCCAATCGACCTTGTTGATCTGCAGCTGCTGCCCGTGTGCATGAGTTTTTTAAGACACCGTATTTCAAGACAGGGATCCACCCTCTCCCAGGTGCTCAGACAGCCCTTCAGAAGTTATCAAGATTTTGTAACCTATCAGTTGTAACGTATGCTTACTGTGCCAAACCTTTTTTAACCTATAACAAAATCTAGTTAGCTTCAACTAAAGGGTGCTGCCTGTGTATGTTTATGATCAGATCACGGCAGAATGCTATCAAGGATCACACAATTGACTGGTTAGAGAAGAATTTTCCAGGACTTTTTCAGGAAATTCACTTTGGAAACCACTTTGCTCTTGATGGGGTGCCTAGACCCAAGTCGGAGATTTGTAGGTATGCCCCCTAGTCTTGTTCACATGCATTCTGATGATTCTGTGAGAATGATGCTTTTATACCAACCTTGTGAACTGTGGTGTGGACTGTACTTGTTGTAACGAGCAATTGCCTCGTGATCTTGTTTCCCCTATTCCCTGTTCACTCTATAAGCTACGATCTTTGTCAGTTTCAGTGATTTTTGCTGATAGAGATATTCCTTACTGAAACTGATAGGTCTTTAGATGCTCAAGTTCTAATTGACGATAACCCAAGATATGCTATAGAATGTGCTGAAGTCGGAATCAGGGTCCTGCTTTTTGATTATGAGAACTCGTATCCTTGGTGCAAGACTGAATCTGTTGATCAGCATCCTCTGGTGACGAAAGTTAGAAACTGGGAACAAGTGGAACAACAAATAATGTTATTGACAGCTTTATAGTCTCTAAATCTGCTGGTAACTTTTTTGTGACACCGCCCTTTTTGCTACGAAGTACTGTTCAATTAATAGGCCTACAATATGTATGGAGGAGGTGAGACAATTTGAAGCAGCTGAAGAGAGAGCACTTGCCTGGTAGCTGGGGTAATAGTATAAAATTGCTCACAATAGCATTCTTTTCCCCACTTTCGAGCAGCATCATGGAAGAGTGGAATGTGAAATTGTTCATTGAAGTGGAAATTCTATGATTCTACTATATAAGGATATCTAAGCAGAGAATTCTTTTACAATTCCATTATGGATATAGAAGTTGATCTTAAACTCGTAGGGTTAGGCAGTCGTCACCCGTTGCTATCCTATCCATTTACTGGGTTCGCTGTACAACAATAATGAATATTTCAAGACACATTTCTCCATGCATTGCACGGAATCTAGAATGAGCTGCGCTGTTTATATCGTTTAAACGGTGCAGTGTGTGTGATGTTATATATAATATGTTGATATTGACGATATATTGACGTTATTGATATCTCGATTTGACTATGTCATCAAAGCATGTTGGGTCATCCAGAAATAAAATCATGTTGGATCAGAGGAATTCTGTGGGCATTCTACTTCCTCATCCATGCCCAGATTAGTTCACAATTTTTTAAAATGTCTCTTAAAATGAGTCTTCTTGAGTTCAAGATGCTCTGTGGGCATTCTACTTCCTCATCCATGCCCAGATTAGTTCACAATTTTTAAAATGTCTCTTAAAATGAGTCTTCTTGAGTTCAAGATGCTCAGCCTTTTTTCAAAAAGCTGAAAAAAGTCTCTGGAATCTCTGCTATGAAAGTTTGAATTAACTTCTTAAGTATGGCAAGGTAGGTCAAGAGTTTATGACTAAACAGCAATTAGTACTTTCAATTTATTTACTTCACTCGGTTAAAAAAATAAATAAATCTATTCAGTCATCTTTACAAGGACATTAAAAAAACGGAAACTTCCATGATCAAGCAGAAGCGAATCATTTTTTATTTGTTTTCAAAGTTGGGTTGAACACTTACATTTAGCGAACAATATCCATCCCTGGCATTTCTCATCTACGCAACACTAGAGGTGTGTTGTGAATATATATATAATTTGCAGTAATTATTACAATTGGTATTATTCACAGTGATGTGAAGCTGCTGAAACTTGAAGGAACATTGAATAGCATAGCACGCTTCTTTCAACCAAATATGAATATCGCAGCACAAATCAATCATTCTTCTCTATCAACTTGATGCCACAGGCTTGTATAATATCTAGAGCTGCAAAAACAAGTTTGCTTTAGTTAAAAACACTTCCCAAATAT
This sequence comes from Neltuma alba, assembly GCF_004799145.2. Classification (NCBI taxonomy): domain Eukaryota; kingdom Viridiplantae; phylum Streptophyta; class Magnoliopsida; order Fabales; family Fabaceae; genus Neltuma; species Neltuma alba. The sequence continues at coordinate 19,396 of NW_021637820.1, read as the reverse complement.
ACCAAGTAGCTTCACTGATACATACTACTAACAATAACAATTGCAAAGCAATTTTTTAAGATTCATTTTGATTCCATTTGTGGGGGCCATATAGGTGATATAATCATCATTTTTCCGCCACGTGGACAATAAATCAAGACCAGATGAATATACATTGCATTGACCTGGGTTGTATACTTCAGATTCTAAAGGCCTCAAGACACCTCTTGTTTGAATCTTGTCCTTCAGCAAGAGCTGTGAAAATAGATATAGAAAGTTTTGTTAACATTAGCAGCTTGGATTACAGTGTAAAGGAACAGAAATGCAAAACAGGTACCAGAGCTCCAGCAGCCGCTGGAATTCCAACAGTGATGGCCATGGCACTTGTGGTTTTTCCATCAATAGTCCTTCCAAATTCGAGCAATGTTGCCCTATGGCTCTCTGTTTGCTGGCTGTCTGGGAACTCTATCTCCACTTCATGGTGCAAAAGCACCATATCCTGATTATTTGTCAGATAGAACTTAAGTACATCTATAACTACTCTGTACTACATATTACAATAACACTTCGTTTCTGGCTGAGGATAAGCAATTTTCTGGTCCATAATAAAGAGCATAGATCATAATAACCCAGCCATCACTTGTTTTCACAAAACTTGGCTACTTGAAATATTATAATGCTTCAAGAGAACACTCAGACACCCAAACTTCGCCATTTATTTTACTTTCATTTTTGCACAAAAACATACCTGTTCTGTGCTGGAGTAGGCTAACCTTTCCTCCATACGCAAACAGATGACGTCAAAAGCACTTTGGCAGGAAACAGGGATTTCTGTTTCCTCATGAAGTCCCAAAAATCTAAAAGATAGGACCCGATTCACAATCACAAAGATAATCTACCAAATGAATAGATGACAAAGAGAGGGGAATGGTCTGCGCACATGATAGTTTTGGCTGTCTTTGACGCAGTTCCTTGCTCCTTGCAATGTCCTAATGATAATATCCTTTTCACGATGTTTTTCTCTCCAATTAGAGACCCCGTTGGATCTTCACTTGAAATTTTTAGAAGTTCGAACAAAAATGCTCTGAAAGTTGGTCTCGTTCCATTCTTAAGAAAGGGATGAGCTTCTTGGTTAAAGAAGCCAATCCTAGAAAGTGTCCCCATGATCTTGCTAAACCCTGTGCAGTAAGAACAAGTGATCATAATTTTCTTATTCATGTTTACAGAATGTGATCAACCCATCTCAAATGCCTAAAATTGGATATAATATGCCATGCCTTCATAACGGAGGGTTCCCCGGAAAATGGTTGATGCTTCAGATCCTATTCCATACAAATCTCCATAAACTAAGGAGTTCCGATTTGGCAGACACTCTAAAGAAAAAGCTGGAAGATCAGGTATCTGTAGTCTTGTAGCTGAATCATAAAGACTGTCCCCTGTCAAAAAAATGAAGTGAGATTGAAAGGGAACAGCTATTAACATAATAGCCCGACGCAGAGAAGAGATGGGAGGGGTACAAAAACAGAACAGATGGGTGAATGCAAGATAACAGAATCGAGTTAAAGGAAAAGCAGAAAATGAACAAGAAAAATAATAGGTCCGAGCATGCATTCAACTGCTCTCTTGACATTATATTTGCAACTTATTAAAAGCTCACCATCTACATTCACAGTTTCACCACAAGATCTGTAGGTAGCAGGATTGCGCCCGGCTCGGATAGCCCCCGCTGGATTCCAACTGAAAATAGCAAATTATGAGTTCTGACAGCAACAATGGTCACCAAATCACCATCAAATTACCCCTATAAGCAGAATGCATAGATGAAGTGACTATTTTATGCATATAAAAAACCTACATGTATGCTTTAATGGCATCATATTTCTAAAATTAGTAATAGAAAATTATGCCCCCATACAAATCATTGACATTGCACAATTCAGAGTGATAACAGTAATTTATCAAGACATCGAACAGAATCAACAAGTAATTTCTCATTTCTCCTTAAGGAAGTCAGCTTCATAATTGCATAATGTGCCGGTTTGAGAGGTGATTTTCAGCTCTTCACCAATAGGTTGCATAAAAACCCAATTTCAGATGAGCAAAAGTAATAATCACTTTTAGGAACAATATAAAACCGTTTGCGTAGGTATAAGAAATTCCATGAATTACCTAAATTTATATGCTAATGGGTTGTTAGCAGCTGCAGGGGATGGGAGTCCGCCACAGTAAGAAGTGAAAGATTTTATTTTCCCATTCCTCTCATGTGCTTGGTCAATCATCTTCATTGCCATCATATGATCTGAGACATAAAACCATTGTTAGTTTGTATTTTGGCTGAATAGTCATAGTTGAAATTATCTCTGACACTCGCTCACCAATGGGACTAGAACTAGGTCACAGGTAGGAAAAATGCTAAGCACACTAGCTGCCTAAGCAAAAGAGGAAATTAGCAAAATAAAATATTAGGAACATTTGATCCTAAAAGAACCAACACAAAAGAGGAAAAATTCTGAACAAAAAATGTAAACCGAAGACAACCTGGCCAAACATGCACAAACAATAAGCTTATTGCGATATCTGCTGAAAATACTAGATGTGCACTCTCAATGTGTTGATGTATGAAAATAGTAAACAATAATTCATTTTAAAATACTTGGGAGAATTTTCTATAAATATATAATAAGAAGTAAATGATTGCAAAAATGCTTTGAATAAACGATTTTAAATGACACCTTCAACCATAAGCATCATACCATCAGAAATGAAACATAAATTTACAGAAATTCCCCCGTAAACCAAGGTCCAAAAACCAATACCAGGTATAAGCGCACTACTAGAACCTATTTTAAGCTACTGAAGTCCTGGGAACTGATACCGTCAAAATAAGTCTTACCTATGCCTGGGTCCAAGCCCATCTCGCCAAGGATTGTTATACCAGCCTCTTTTGCCTTATCATCTAACATTGTCATGGAGCTATCAACATAGCTAGCAGTGACAAGGTGTCTTTTAAGCTGCATGAAATAGAAGTCACTAATGTAGCCACAACAAAGAAATAAAAATTGTTTCCCAGTTCATCGCACTAGCTACTGTGAAGTACCTCAATACAAGCATTTGCTACCAAAATGTGACAACTCGGGGGCAGAAGACTTATGACAACGTTAACCTGTCAAGAAATAAGAAAGACAAGATGTTGATAGGACCGCCAACAAGATCCTAAGAAGATGGACAGAGATCGGTATGCTGGAAGTTTGTGCAAGGGGAGTACATTATAGTTGAAAATGGTAGTTGACCAAGAACCGAGAAACAAACCATAGTCAACATTAAAGCATGAAGAAAGTGTATTAGTTTATTATAGGATTATAACATTAGATAGAGCAAGGTGCTATCACCTTCCAAATTCCATCTGCGTGTCTTCCTAAAGCATATACTGAAGACCTCAGCAAGATGCTTTTGAAAGAATCAATTTATATGAGTATTATAGAAACTACTTTCCAAAAGACTACCAAATTGTACCTGCGAAATATAATTACAAAGACTGGCATGATCCATCACATCAAGTTGAATTCCAGTGGCACCTGGAATACCCTCAACAATCTGCATTGATCAGCAATATTATCATATCAAGCATCCCCACATCAAACCCAGTTTGCTTCCTTAACTAACCGATGTAAAAGCAAAATATCTTGGTCAAAGTACCTGTTCTGCATCCTTCAGATAAAGAGATCCCACAATGACTTCAATATCAGTATCTTCTTCGTAGTCATATTCAACCAATGGTTTACACCATTGACTGGATGAAAAACTTCCAATTGATGATAACATCTCTGCAGCTGGTTGACATACACGACCAGCACCAAGAATCAAAACTGCAGCCTTCTTTTTTGGCTCAGGTTCACTCTTTAAACTACTCTGTTGAACTTTGCCAAGTCTCAGTGAAATCTTAAGAGAAGTTAAATTATCAATGATTTGATCCAGAACTGCCCTATCGTTTGCACCAACCTGTTCATAAGCAGCATACAATTAGATTATAATTGAACCAACATAAAAATCCACTCGTATGTACTTTAAATGTATCATTTCTAAAATAAATATCTAAATGAAGAGGAAATGTAGATAATCTTGGGATAAATCTGACTTTAACTGCATTCAAAGATCACTAAACCATTGTAGCTTTCCTTAAGACAGCCAAATATTGAGTAGGTAAGAGAGAGAAATGAAATCGTTTTTGGTCAAAAAGGAAATAATCTGTTTTTTACTTTTTCATCAGAGCATATTCAATATGACCAAGAAGATATGCTTTGATCAGAATATGTGTGAGAGGGAGGGAGGGAGGAGAAAAATACCAAGATGATACAAACTGCTTTTAACAGGGCAAAACCTTTTGAATGACCAAAAACATGCTTCTGTGAAAATCCAGATTTGCTTTCCATCGAGATTCACTCAAATATACTACAAATTTCTCCGTCAAATTTACTATCTAATGGGAAGTCTTCATTAACTCACTTCATTAACAATGATCTTCTCGTTTTACTTACTTGAATTATTCACTTTTAAGGCGTAAAGATAAACATCTTGGTTTAAATTAGATGGCTACTCACTTCAAGTTCTGAGTATGACATAGCATCAGCACTTTGACCCACTTGACACTTGACTAACTGGAAGGAGCCTCCCAAAGCTTCGATAATATCTAAAGCCTCATTTATCAGAAACCGATCAAATAAGTGACCACTCAGAGAAACCTGTCATTTATATCAGACCATCTTGATCAGAAAATCAAGTAGCAGCCATGTTGATTACCATGACTACAACTCAGCTTGCAAAACATAATTAATCTCTAAAAACACTAAACCATATAACATACCAATATCTTGTATTTGATATTATGAGATGAAGAATTTGCTAAACCTCCTGATAGTTCCCTGCAAATAAAACGACAGATAGTGTATAATTTGAACAACAATCACACAGAAAACAGTAAACAAACTACTTAGATAAACCAAAAATGAACATACGTATATTGAAAGTCCATTTAACAAAACTAGTAAGTTCATAAAATAGTTATAAATTGAATACAGTTTCCTAAAAAGGAGACTAAATAGAGAACACTGCTACTTCCAGCTTGATGGACATCAGAAAGTGTTGTACAAGTTTAAGTGGAGAACAAGGACTTTAATAATTGGGGGACCTTGGGCATGAAGCTGATATTGTGCACGAGAAGGATTGCTTTTGATGTAAAATATTGAGTCAATTTGGTGTATACTTTCATTCAAGTTCTAAATTCAGAGACACATCTATTTACTTCATCAAATGATATCAATCAACTTTATCCTAACTGTGAGCCAAGAAGCTGGGTAATAAGTCAAGAACTATAATTTCAGTCATTATACTTACCATACTAAATTTTCAACAGTTTATTCCGTGTAATTTTTTTAATCTCAAAGGTTTCTGTCCTAATTCTTTATTACTTCCTCGTTTTTCATTTAGAGGGATATAAAAGCAGATGACCCTCCGGTAGCATCAGTCAAAAATGAAAGGAACGAAACCTTATGTTTTGACTGCAGGTAAAACTTATGAAGCAGCAGGCACAGATTAGTATATTATTTATCATTTAATAAAGAAGGTAGATTGAAAGGTTAGGCAAGGATATTTATACAAGGCAGAGTACAATTATACTAAAGATCGTGCAACAGTACTAAGCATTTTCAACCAAAACAAAAATGCTTAAAGCCTGGTACAGTTGTCAAAGATTGCTATTTCGTGATAAGCAAATTCCCTGCAGAATTCACAGAAAGAAATTCGTAGTACTCGAAGCAGAATTTGTATTCCAGAGATTAACCGTGAACAAAGATGGTCTGGAATGATAGGTTAGAAACATACTCTCCACCAGAGTGCCGCATGCGTGGTATATATTCGTATAAAGAGGTCAGCACTCCTCCGTGGGTTATGCAAGCTCTTCTTAAGTAATCCGGCAACTCTGAAATGTCTGAAGTAGAAGCCAAATTTTTGACAAACTGGGACAGTATGTTTCCAAAATGTTGGGAAGCCTAGCCATAGAGAAATAACATGTTCAAGAATTTGCAAAATCACAGAATTCTTTCATGTAAAATTATAAAAGTAACTCCCAAATGACAATACACCAACCTCTTTTGCAAATTCTGTTGGGAGGATGTCTACAGCTAAACATACTATGCCACTCCCATCCATGTGGTCATAGTAGGAGTCAGTTAAGGGATCATATCTAAAAGCAATGTTTAACCGCATCATTAGAAGGGGTACAAAATTTCTCAATAATCATAGATGCAATGTCATTATGTTGTGTGCTATTTTAATGTTGACATTTATGCATAAAAAATATTTGCAAGCAGAAAATGAAAGTGATTCCATTATCGATCTTTTAACATACCACTTGCCTAAGATACTTATTCAAGCTCGACTTCACTCCTAGTGGACAGAATCTATAATGCAACATTTCAGCATAACTTTTACCCATATTTACATTTCATGGCTACAAAATGTGAAACCAAGTATAATGGTATTTCACGCCCTCAAGTTTTTTCCGTCCCTCCCCTTCCTATTTCATTTAATTCCAAATATGTTGATATGAAGTGAAGGAACTCTCATAGCTACAGAAGGTTCACGAGCTACAAACAAAATAAATGATTTTTTATCAAATTATGGAACAAAATTTTATGAAGCTATGTTCTCAGTTTAAGTATACTCTTGAAGCACGAGGGCTACTTTCCTTCATACTTTCACATTAATAACTATTTCCGGTAAGGATGGTAATATTGATGATATCATTGATGATTGGAGACTAGAGCACAACACCTCTTATTTTGAACTTTTAGTCATTTCCTCTTCCAGAGTAGCCCTTCGAATTCCCAACCATAAGAACTTAGTTTAATCCATAAGTTTGCAGATGGAATAAAGTAACATTGACAATCATGTCAATGACATAGATGTGTCCGAACCATGGGCCTACTTCAAAAGGGATAATGCAGCTTGAAAGACAGCAACAAGAAGTTTCATACAGGACATGGGATGACAGCTTTCTCTGGCTCGTAAAATGAAACAAAATTTTGAAGGTCTCTTGGTGCATGTCAGCTCCAATGTTATGCATACTCTTTGTTCTCTTCCAAATTCATGAATGTGATTATCAGAAACAGATAAATGGTACCTTAAAAATTCATTTCTATACTCTGACAGCTTTCTTTCCTATTACCTAATTCTTCACAAACATCTCAGCCAGGATAGTCTCCAGATGATGGCTTTGTAATTCACTAACTTGGACAAATGTTTATATAATCAATGTATTCTGTTCTATGTTGTCGAATACCAGAATTATTGTGATATTCAACAATGAATGCATAACCACTATTACTCTCTTAAAACAAAAGTCAACCGTGTAAATGAACAAACAAGACTAAATAATCAAAATGCCAAATCAGTACCATAGCTCTACCAATGCTATACCTGAAAAAAGGTGAATCAATTGATGTAGTTTGGTTGACAAATTCTATTGATCCCCCTATATCACATGTGATGTCTGATATTCCAACAAGTGGACAGCCGTTTCTCATCAAATCTTGAAGCTGCTTTGTACTTAACAACCGAGGAAATCTATTCTCCCAATACATGCAATTGACTAAGAGAGGTAAATGTAAGTAGCGCTTGTAGATCATGAAATACATAAACAAACACATGCACACAAGCTGTGCAAGAGAAAATGAAAAGCACAGAATGAAAGCAATTTATTAAGATTAAATGTATTAAAAACATAACCTGGCATGGTTCAAAATCATCTCAATCTACAAACCATATCATTGAAAACAAAGCAGAACGTGTGTATTTATCATTTTTAAGAAATAACAAAACATTCAAATTGGAAGTATTAGAGTACGAAATACACTTAAAGCCATTTAATCAGCTCATGAAAAATGAAGGCCAAGCCAAATTGAAAAGAATAGCTAATCATATAAAGCATTAAGTTGGCTCAACATTGTAAGCAAGAAGGACCTACCAATCACAGATGCATATGGAGCAACTTTTTCATGGAAAACAGAGTCGTAATGTTCTGGATGTGAATAATAGTCAGCCTGAAATTACCATATAAAGTTAGTGAAAGTCCAAAATCTCACCATCAGACTAATAGAAGACACCAATCTTCTTGAATCACCCTAACAACAAAGAAGATAATATGACTAAAAATTGAAACAGCGGAATCACTATATACATGAATATTAAGAAAAAACAAAAAGCATCAATGAAAAAGAAATTGTAAAGAACAGTTCAAAATTAAGATAACAATTAGTAAAATAATAATAATAAAGCAGAAGCAGCAATGACATTGATTAGTGTAGCATGACACTCCAAAAAGTCATTTTCAAATAATTTTAACAATTGGGAGACCATGGATGATTCAGTTATTTACCTTTGGTCAACACGTGAAACAGGGCAATGATAAAATGATAGTAGAAATTAATTTTTATATGCCAGAGTCATCCAAGAGGACTGCTAATAAACAGTACATGCTTCTTTCTTTAAAAAACAATGGCCCATATACACTATGAGTAATATTGTTCTACTGCATTGTTTTGATATTTTACCTGTGAAATGCATTACTTCTTTACTTGTCCACTACAATGATGAATGACCATGACCGCCGATGTCAGTCCATGCATTCTAATAAAACTGGATCTCACATTCTAGAGCCAAGTGCATCCCAACAGCAAGCCAAGACTTATTGCAGTTCATGGTAAAAGGAAACTACTACTCCTAAGCTGAACAAATGGGATGCAGCTAAAAAGGATGCCAAAACTCAATCACAATATTAGCCAACTCACCTTGTCAAATGATTTTGCGGGATCTTTGGGTTCAACCATGTCTTGGGCAGTCACAACACAGCCATAAACTTGGAAAACTCTTTTTGATGTATGCACTGATTGATCGTTACCCTGACCAACAAAAATATTATAATTTTAAGATATAGAGGGGCATTTACCCACAAAAAATTCATGCCCTGAAATGGAAATCCACATCAAAATGCACCAGAAAAAAAAGGGCTATTTTGAGATTGATTGCAAGGCATTAGGAACCTGAGAAGCAATATAATTATATAACATTTTCAACATACTGTAATTTGATTACAATGTAGAATTAGTACTTGAATTTTATTTTTTTTATACAAGTATTTTTCGTATAAAGATTTAAATATTATTCCACATGAATACTAAAGTGATGAGCTCGTGAAAAAGGTATTGCTTTCTTTCTCCACATAAACTAGAGAAAACAAAGAATTTACAGTTCTAAAATTAGTATCCTGCTGATAATTTACCATTTTATGAAGATCGTGAAGTCTACACGGATCCACAAAGGTGTGAGGAAGTAGCTTAAGAATCTCTTGTGCGCCATTAGAAACTACGAAGAACAGAGGATTTACAGCTCAATATTAAATTAATACATGTAATTAAATGACAAGAAGACTGTATCATTGCTGATAGATGAGTGATCAGAGAGATTGAATGTTATTCCAGCAGAATGAAAAATTAACAATTGAACAGAATGAGATATAAAAAATCTAAGCTCAAGGACACAGTGACATTTTTAATTTCAGTCTGCATTATTTGTCTTCAGGAAAGGACGTGTAAGGTGAAAAGTTAAAGCACAATTTCCTAGCAAAGCTACAAAGTTTATCAACACACCGTTTCCTGAACCAGTAAATACAAAGACCAATGGACAGATTCCCATTGGCAAGCCATCGGCAGCAATTGCTTCCCCAACAGAAATCACAGCAGCCTTTGCAGCAGCCAATGAAGGGTACATGTAAGATGATCCCAGTGATAAGAAAGGTGTGGAATATCCAAGACTTAAAAACCCTGGCATATTATGAACAGAGAAAATGTCAAGTTCAAGGTCATACAATTAATTCAGTTAAAAAAAAAAAAAAGAGCTTAAGCGATGAAACAAAAGCTCGTGAATATTTTCATTATATATTAACAGACCAAAAACAAAATTAGCCAAGGAGAGACGGAAAAAATAGGCCTATCTGAGCTTGGAAGATTCAAAAACTCAAGCAAATAATAAACACGTTCAATGTACGAATGACAAAGATCAAAGAAGAACGTACGCTGTCCCAACGCGCTTAGGAAGTCAATCATTCCAGCTCTACCAGCAAATTTCCCAAATGCAATCAACCTTTTTCCTTCGTTCCCAACAATCAATTCGTAGTCATATAACGATACCCTCTCAGCTAGTATCTACAATTGAAACAACAAAAATAACAGTCAGTCACAAGATTTCCATTAGAAATTTGATGAAGTCACAATCCCAAAATAAAGAGCAGAAGATACCTTATCCAGCAGAGGCATGTTTTCTTTCTGAGCTTTATGGGTATGGGAGAAAAAGGCGTAAGCTCTGTCGGGTAAAATAGACTCTAACTGCATGAAAACCATATGATAGCGTCAAAATTTCAGTGCATAATGCTAAGTACCTGATCCAAAATCACAAAAAGCACAGACAACTGGAAAATTACGTGGGGAGGAACATAAGTCAAATAAATTATGAAATTCACCTTTGGTTGCTTTATGCCCAAAATGAGACCACATTCGGACAAGTCTTCCGATACTTCACAGCCAACATCCTCGTACAATGCATCATGATAAATTCGCTTCGTGGACGGCTGCACGATGATTCGAGACACCCCTGTATGCTCGCTTCCACCGTGAAGAAGACGAGCACAGTGTAACGGTGTTAAAGCCGCCCTTCTCTCCCATTTATTCACGGTCTCCGCAAGTATGCCAACAACTCCATTCCCAAGCATCGTCCGTCTATCCGCAGCTCCCCCGGTTTTCTCCATACAACCATTCACTAGAAAGACAAAAGACAAAATCTCAAGCGAAATTCACTCTAAAGCTTGAACGGTAATGCAATAAACATTTAAACAGATAACTAAACGCCGAGCAGATTTCAGATAGAAAAAAGAAAAAAATACCAACTCCTCTCGATCGGGGCCACCTCCTATGATCGCAGAGCAGGAAGTTCCGTATATTCCAGCTGCTACACGGGTCAAAATCAGTATAATGAAGGTCGATGATAATGAGCAGAATTGGAAAATGAAGGTCAATATTCAGAATTCTGACAATGAAGACATTTCTTTTATAGAGAGCGCACCGTCACGTCACCTTGGGAGGGCCCAACTAAACTTAAATTTGCAAACTTTGTCGGACCTTGGCGAGAATGACATGGAAAGCTGCGCATGGGCGTATCACTGATAAGAACGGTGACGAAAGCGCAAGCAAGAAATTGCTGGTGGTGGGCCACTGCTATGGCGCCACGTTTTGTCCCAGAAACTGTGAAAGAAAACAACACTGAACTCAACCTTAACGGAGAGGCCTATTCGGTTTCATCAAATTAACCAACCATGCAATAATAACTAATGCATATCTGGTTACATCAGATTGTTAACGTGAAAGAAGCGTGGGTGAAGCAGAATTAAAATTTAGCAATATGTTGGTTTTATGATGAAACTGGAAGTTGCTGTTTTGTTCCCAAATACGATAATCATACTGGTATTGTTTATATTACTGTTAGGCCAATCATAGAGTGGTTAGTTGATATTAGAAATGGATGATGGCGACAGGTAGATGATGATAAACTGATAAGTATGAGGGAGAACGGATCACGTGTTGATCATAAGAAGTGTCGTGCCGTGCTGCGTCAGCTAAGGTAAGGAGATTGCTTCAGCGTGTAAAAGTTCCGCTCTGAAAGTTCCGCACTCTTGATATATTTTTTTCCCCTAAGATATATGCATCTTCTTATGAGAGATACTACTATTCCAAACACTACCAGTCTTAGTGAATATTTTTTCTAACAGAGATTTAAATATTAGCTGATTATATTGTAAGGAATTAATCCTTCTATTAAACCCAACTTATAAAAAGCAACAAATTTGCTCTCGCGCGCCCACTTAACTGTCACCCCAGTCAATTTGCTTTTGTGCATTTTTTCTTTTTTCTCATCCATTTGCTTTTGTTTCCATCTCCCAATCGTCTAGATTCTATAAAAGTCGTAGAAGCCATAATTTTACCGAAAATAACGCCCCTTGCTCTTTTTCATGATCATTTTCCTTTGAAAACAACTCGTGATCCTAAATGCTACTCCTCCTGTTATATTTACGGGAAAGAAAGAGAATATATTTTTTAATTCTATTTATATTTTATAAGGCATTGAGAGAAATTTTTTATATAAATATATAATTTTACCCTTTATTTATTATTATATTGATTTTGTTTATGTGAGGTATAATGTATATTAAATAGAGATAAAGTTAAAAATTATTGAATTTTAAATGAAAATTAATAAAATTTAAAGTTTTCTTTAGTTTGTACGAAATATAAAAGAAGTAGTTTATAAATACAACTAGAGGAGTATATATCAATATATCAATTATATTCTTAAAAACATGTAATACTCGATTTGTTTGAAAATGAATCGGGTATGACGTTATTGGATCCTAATATATTCAATTAATGAGATTTGAATAACATATTAATTAAAATTTGAATATATTGAATTAAATAGAAAACATTATAAATAAATGAAAACTCAATTGGAGGCTTAAATGAAGAAATTAATATTTAATTTTCAATTTGGATAATATTTTAATTGGGATTTGAATATATTATATTAAATGTGGAGCATTATAATTAAGTAGTATGTCAATTGAAAGCATCTCTAATTCAAGTTCTATTTGAATGAATAAAAAAAACCATCTCCTATAAAAAGTAAATCTAGAACTACAATAGATAATGCAATTTATTAGAATTTTAAATATAATCAAATATGTTAATCCATATACATCTTACGGGGAAGAAATTCTAGTTACTTTATATAAGTTGTGAAGATGTTGAATGCTTTTCACCAAAAAGTGCTATTCTTTTTTTTTTTTTTTTTAAAAGGCAATAGAGAAGAATATTTGGTGTTTAAATTAACAACATTAATTGGCCATTAAACATAAAAAAATTGACAGTAAAATACCTTCTGAATTTCAAAATGACGAATAAGGTATCCGAATAAACAAAATGACAAAAAAAGTATTAGGTATTAATCTGAAATTTTGATTTTGAATTTTACAAAACGCATAGTGAAATTTACAACTTTTATAGTAAGAGTTACTACTTGGTCAATGGGTTTTGCAACATGTTTTAAGGCTAAAAATTAAAATTTCAGATTGGTACCTGATGCCTTCTTTGTCATTTTATTTATTTGGGTGTCTTATTTGTCATTTTGAAATTCAGAAAGTATTTTATTGTAATTTTTCCTAAAAAAATCAATGAAATGATCCGTTCTTGCCATTATCTGGTTTTTAAACGACCCGGGGTAATAATGGGCCGTTGATTTGACAATTAGCCCATACCAATTGGGTCATTCTCCCAAGGCTGAGCCCTTGGCATTTTGGTCCACTTGGCCCGGAGAAGACCCAGAAAGCAGAGAGCCAAGACTCATATGAAGCACAACGCTTGTATTTTAGTTTAGAGACCGTGGTTCATTTGAGCTCACCCACTTGTGGATTAAGAGGGTGTTTGGTAACCAAAGGCACTTGAAAAATGTATTTTTATCTAAATTGAGACAAGACTCATCTCACATAATCATAAAATAATTCTTAAATCATGATTTGATTTCCATCCAAATACCCTCTTAAATTATTAATTTTTATTTTTTTTATTAATCTCAACAGTTTTAATAATTGCGAGGCTTCAACCCTTGTGGAAAACATGGACTCCTACAAATAAGGTTCAAAAATTCCTCAAGATGAGATGTTGATGCTTCAGTACATCACAAATATAAATATTATCAGGATAATTAATCTCCGGTCTTTATAGTTTTATCTAATTTTTATTCAGGTTCCTATAAATTTTTTTTTATCAGATCCTTTTACTTTCACGTGTTTTTCATTAGGCCCCTCCATTTTTTTTCTTTTTATCAAATCCTTATAGTTTCACTTATCTTTTAATTAGGTCCTTTTTCATTTTAAAAAAATTATTTATTAACTTTATTCTGTAAAATTAATTTCATTTTTAAATTAATACTTATATAATTAGACAAAATAATTAAGATAATCATTAAGTAATTGATAATTAATCAGAATAATCAATTATACTTAACTATAAATTATTTAGAATTATATTCTAATTTTAGAAAATTTTATTATTATAATTTGAATTTTATAATTATAAACATCAGAATTGAAAAATAAATCATATATATGTTTAACTAAAAATTTAAAAGAATATTAACATAAGATTATTATAATATTTATTATTTATAGAATAATATTATTTATAGAATAAAGAATAAAAACTACAAGGAACTAATTAAAAATAAAGTAAAACAATAAGGACTTGATAAAAAGAAACAAAATTATAAAAATCTGATTAAAAACATATAAAATTATAAGGACATGAAAAAAAAAACTATAAGAACCTGATTTAAAACTGATTGAAGTTATAAGGACTTATATATAAATTTTTACAATATTATTACCCCCTGTCATTAATATCCATTAAACATTCGAGTTTTGAATCACTACAATTCACAATTCACGTTGCTTCAAGTTCACTTACGTTTCTTCAAAAACGAAAAACACTGGTGACGGCAACTTTGGAAAACTATTGATGACTATAGTGGGAAGGTTGTCCATAGAGGTGGCTTAGATCCTTCTTTTTTTTTGTGGGCGGCAAGCAGTGTAGAGGGAGATGCAAAAGTCACTTCAGGCACGTCGGTTGCTACTAAAGTGGGAAGCCAGGACAGGAGGGATTTGGTGTTACTTCTCTTTCGTCACAGTTACACCACTTCAATTTGTCTTCCTAAATTATTTACGAGATTGACGGAAAATTATATTAATAGACTAATTTATCTAATTTTTTTTTAATTTATTTAAATTAATTAAATAGTTATCTTCATCCTCGTTAATCATTAGATAGTAGTTACAAATGTTACAATATCTTTATATCTCTTTTTGTTTTGTTAGGACCCCATTTTGCCTTCGGTTAGGGGCAGAATGAGTTGTAATAACTTCCTTGTATAATACCAGTGTGCTTTCCTGATGAGTTCTCTCTAACTTCCCACTTCAAATCTGTATCTGGTTGATAAGTTTGAGAAGACAAGGTCAAATAAAGTGAGAAATCTACTAGTTAGCCTTGGCAATTGTAAACAACCTCCGTGAACAACAAAAGTTCTTCAAAAAAACTTAAAGAACAATCAAAACTGAACCTACAAGTAGCTAATGCTCAGTATTATTGGATACAGTGTGACCAACATATACACATATGTACTGGAAAGAGCAATGCATTTGATGATAATTCGAAACCTACGGGCGGAAATGAATTGCACTAGTTCATATTGAATTATATTATTCCTCCAGTCCTTAATATAGAGTCTAATTGTTAAGTTAATTTTAGTCCTAAATATAATATCTATTTTTCATACTTATCAATTTTTTCTCAATTACTCTTATGGATACTTCTTTCACCATAATCAAGTAGAAGAGGAAGATGTGATATTAAGAAAGATGATTATGATGTTTTAGGGAAAAAATATCATATTTGTTATAATTAACTAACTTATCTAACTTTTTTAATCTAATCAAATTAGTTAAATGGGTCTTATATTAAGGACTGGAGGAGTATTAAGTGAGGAGATACTCACATTTAGTGCCCAACAGTATCTTGAATGGGATTACTTTTAATAGAAGGATACCTATGTTTTAATAAAAAGAAAATATTACTGGATGAGGATGTAATATAAGTGGCATGAATTGAAATAGAATTTGACGAAGTCACCATCACCCAGATTGTTCAGTTCAAATATTCTTTTTTTTTTTTTTGTGACAATTCTTTTCAAATATTCTGATGCGTTGTATCGTGATCACAAGACTATTGAGCGTTATCATTGAAATAATGGGAGTCTTAACATTCACGAGGGTCGTACTATTTATTATGAATTAGAGAAGTAAGTATGGATAATTTGAGACACAGATAATATTATATTAGCTATTTTCCACTATGAAAAACCTTCCGTATACTAACCATAAAATAACTGGTATGTTGGCTATATATGTACTATCGCCGGTTTTTATTAATCTACAAACGAAATTTTATAATTAGTACTGGAGGTAGTATTAATTTATATTTTTATAAACTATCAAATAATATAATAATTCACAAATTGCGCGGATACTTCTCAATCTCATTCGCACATCATCCTTTTTTGCCCTTTTTTGTGAAGGTCATCCAAATTAAAGTCTAAAGACAAATCTTAGGTGAACATTTAAAGGTATAATATTGCACTTTGCTTCTGGGAAAGATCCGCGGGAGGGACCTCATCATTTAGTCTTCACTCTTCACCGTTTCCCCTTGTTCTTCCTTCCCCCTTACTCATCACTTTGCTTCATTTTCTTTTACTAATGCCTTTATCACATTATATACCATACCATTATATACTACTCCTCCGGTCCTAATTATAAGACCCAATTGACTTATTTGAAGAGATTAAGGAAGTAAGTTAAGTTGGTTATTTAAAATAAATAAGTGTTGTCATTCCTAAAATATCCTTGCTAATTAAGTATATGGCTAAAACTATCATTATTAGAAGGATTATCTTGGAAAAAAATGCATAAATATAAAAGATAAAATAGATTGGGGTCTTATAATTAGGACCAAATAAAAAGTCAAATGGGGTCTTATAATAAGGACAAGAGGAGTACAATATAAATTAGCTCGCTAGTAAACTTCTTTTCTAATAAGAAAAAAGTTTCCTCTTAAAAAAAATAAATGGGATTTATTTAAATACCCGTGAAAGATGCATGCCATAATTTTGGGCATATATAATGTTCTTTTTTGGGGATAAATCTTATAAAAGAAATATAAGAGTTAGTGGGAATTACTTACCTTGTATTGACCTTTTAGCTTCATACGCTTAACTTTTTTTGTTGAAATAGCAAACTGACTAAAAGCTAAAAGAAATGCTCATTTTGGCCTGTGCCCACGTAATAATGATTAGAAGAACCAACGATTAGACAGAATTTCAAAGTTGAAAAGATTAAAAGCGGTATGAATAATTGTTTAAAATGTTTTTTTTTTCAAACTTTTTTAACTTTGGACGGCAATCCTGTTAATTAGCCCATGTTGTAAATTTGATTTATTATGTTATCATGTGAAAAAAATCAACAAAATACGAACTTGTTATAATTATATTGTTGCCCTACGCTTCCCCATGTTCAATATTTTTTTTTTAACCAGCAACATGTTCCAATAATTTTAGTCATACTGATTTCAATACATTAATAAAACCTGTATAGTTTGTTTCACTTGTTTTTATAAGCAAAAACGTTATATAGTTTATTTTTCGCTAATGGTGGTTTGAATGGGTAAGGACTTAATTACCGTAAAAAAAAAAAAAAAGTTACGAGAGAAGATTAAAGAAAGAGATTATGTTTCTCATGTGATGAAAATGTCTACTAATGGAAACTTCAATACTGCGAGTACAAGTTTAAAGACATAGCTTATTCCTACTAATCCGTTAGGTGGACAAAAAAAACTTTAAACTTGTAAATCTCACTTTTTAGGTGAAAAAAATCACTTCTAGTTAGACCTAATAATATTTGAATACAATTATTGATATTATCGGATATCATGTAATTATATACAAAATGACAAGATTCATTTTGAGCACTATAAAAATACATAAAAGCTATTCTGATTATTATAAACTCAATCATAGGGGGGAAAAGCCACGCACTCAAAAGTTGGAATATTTGCTAAATCTTTAGTACTGGCAATTTTAGGGATTACTCCTCATCAAAGTGAAAAACTATAACACTTGAAGAAATCAGCTATGGCCAAGTCAAGTCCTAAATCAGCATTGTTGTTTGCAGGCCAACGTCAAGAATTAATTGTTTTGTCCACTTCAAATGAACATTAAACTATCATCATCCCAACCTTGAAGTGTCCAAAATATGAAACATTTCACTATTTTAGGCCTGCGTGAGACTTCACTCGGCTTGGCATTATGTGAAGTTGATTAAGAAACCTGTCTTTTTGGAATAATTGGAGGGCAACAATTGGCTTATAGGAGCATTAAATTGGATGAAATGGACTAGAATCTCATATCATTGATTTCTTTGTCTTTTAAATTATTTCAATTGTGCTTTTTTTGTGTAACCACGCAAAGAGGTTGCTCTCCTACCACTATTCATATTGTCCCTTGTGACTAAGACACTTGACATAAACATAAACAAGTGGATTGATTGAGTTAATACATATCAAATTAGGAAAAAGACTCGAGAGAGCGGGAAAGTATTTTATTGTAGGCATATTTTAACTCAAAAAAATTTGTTTACTTCATTTTACTTTTACTGGTTCCTTGTCCATTGGCCATAGCTTGGTCAAAACAATTTTTTTTTTTTTTACAAAAAGAGAGGAATAAATAAAAAAAACTCCCCACCCTTTACTTTCTTTGCATTATAATAACTTCATATAAGTGCAAATTTTAAAATCCTTGAATAATCAGGCATTTTCATCATGGATTTGTTTCTGACTTCAGAACGGTTTGAACATGAGTGATTTGCCTATGCATTACATTGATTATGAAAAAAAATAAAGCTATATAATCTATGGCTTATTAATAGGATGTTAAGCTATGACTTTTATATTTAATGTTATTCTAATATCAATTCTTTTGTAACATCAAAACGGTTTGAACATGAGTCTATTTATGATTATTGTTAAATTAAAAATAAACAAACCATTCACGTCTAGTATCCGATAGTGTTTTGAATAGGTTTCAGTAGAAGACTAGTTTATCTTTGAAAAAAAATATATATATATAGACAGACCCCGAGCACGCATGGTTTACATCCATAACAGAAGCAATGGCATTAAAATGTGAGCCTGCATGACCATGATTGGCTTCAGAAATTGAGGTGAAAGCAGGCACTGTAACAGAGCCATGAATGAGCATCTCACACCTCTTTCTCAGAGACGGCACACATATCAAAGGGACAAAAATGTCAAGCTTAGCTCTTAATCCGAAAGCTAAAACTTGTTTAGTACTCTTGTGGCAACATTTTTTAAACTGAAGAAATAAACTATGGCTCTTGGATAACACCAGGATTAAAAGAAGAGGGCCCAATTTATCTATCCACTTACTGTCTCTAGTTGAGATAGAAACAAAAAAAAAAGAAAAGAAGTCGCATATTAGTTAAGACTTGTAGAATAGTTGACAGTTGACAGTTGAAGAGACCATTTCATGTAGCAAGGAAATAGCATTTACATCATTCCTACAACGCAAACACCACATGAGTCCGATATAAGTACTCGTATCAGTGTTTTCACAGTGAATTTGGCTTGGTAGAAGAAGG